>NW_008664363.1:5327-9261 GCF_000695815.1 Acanthisitta chloris | reverse complement strand
CTCTCTGGAATTAAAGGCAGGCTTCAAAATAGGGTGTTTGTTAGAGACCTTCAGTCGGGAGGAAACCTGCCATTTCGGATCAGTGCGTTTTCTCTGCTGGCTTTCCCGACAGACCCTTAAGCACCGTGTTTATCTGGGGAAGGGAAGAAGGGAGAGCGATTGGTGCGGGGGTGGAAGGGCTTTTCGTGTGTGATGGGGCAATAAGGGAAAAAAACAACAAAGCAAAACGGCGAGGTACTTCAGGCGCCAGGCTGAAACCTCCCAGATGCTGGGGTACAAATCTGCTCGGGGGAGCAAGGAAACCTCAGGTCCATGCCTGAGGCAGCCGCAAAGAGAGCGGGAGAGGGATGCCAGGTGATGCGGAGCTGGTCCCACCCGGGACGGAGAGCCCCGGGAGCTGTCCCCAGCCCTGGGACGTGCCGCTGCCGCTGCTGGGTCCCCGCTGAATGGAGCGGATAATGATCCCCGGTTCCCAAGGCAGGCTTGCTGCTGCCTGGTGAGCCTTGGATTTGTGTGGTCCAAGCCTTTCCCAGCTTGTCCCATTCTGTCACCGGGATAAGGGGCTCCCTCGGCTCGTTTGCACCTGCGTCGCTTTTGGCTCCTTCAGGAATGCGCTGAAGCTTGTAATCAGCTTTGTGAAGCCATTGAGTGCACGGCTGAGTGAAACTTCCAAAGCTCGCAGAAAACTGGCCCGCTGAATAGGAGTCAGCATGGGGCTTCTCTCCAAGCCCCTGGCCTGCCAAATTCCAGCAGAGCCCCTCACAATCAGTCCACACAAGCTTTACTGCTCTCCCCGCACTGAGAGAAGCGAGAAAAGAAAAGCTAAAATACCAGTCACCGAGGTTAGCGGTTTGTTCCCAGATTAATGGCAAACGCCTCTCTGCCCGATGCTAACCAATTCATTCGGGAGATGTGTGTGTACATATATATATATGTGTGTGTGTGTATGCATGTAGATATACGTGCATATGAATATGTATGTAAGACTACGTGAAGAACAAGAAAAAGAAGAAGGAAATAAGGGAGAGTCCTCAAAATTTTGGTTTATATGTCTGCAAGTGTTTTTGTGGCAGCAAACAGGTATCAGGCTGTCTTGCTGTCCCACAGAGTTCTGCTTTCTCATCTCATTTTTCTGCAACGGTATGGTTTTAAGGCTCTGGGTGTGACTCTCAACTACAGTCTAGTTGTCCATGCGGAGGTGATCGAGTACCAAACAGCTCCGGGAGAAAGCAAGAGAAAAGCCACGGGCAAGTTGAAAAAACAAAAAAACCCAAAAAAACCCAACCAAAGATCACCAACTCCACCATCACTAAACCCGCTTTGGGAAAACTCAGAGGGCCAAGGCTCTGTGGTACTCCCAGGACAGGTTTCTCATGCCCAAGGGTCGCAGCCGACCCGCGGTTCCCAGGTCAGGGTAAGAGAAGATTCTCCACTGCAGCCTGGATCGCTCCCACACCGGGGAAAACCACTCAGGAAAAGTCCACTCGAGGGAATCCCCTTATTTTAAGCACGCTTAACACTCGGGACATGTATCTCTTCACTGCTACGTTCCCAACATCTGATTGCACAGGCGGGAGTGTCTCTAAGCAACTTGAGAATACGTAGAACAACTTTTCATCGGAATTCTGTACGTGATTGAAGATTCACATGTATCAGGGGAAAAAAATTACTCGACTTATGCAAACACTTTGCTTTCTGAATCATGTCCTTTCACTGCAATAAACTCTGTAAAATGTCCTTAAATCTGCTAAAATTGTAAGACAAGTCCACTGAGACATCAAATCTATGAGTATAGGTCAACTGAGAAAGGTTTTATCTGCCAGTCTTGGGACTTTTTATTCCATTTATGTCCTTCTTCTTCTACACGTATCTAAAACAATGAAAACAACATTCTGACAACACTAATACTTTTTCCAAGTCCTCTTGGGCTAGTGTAAGAGGGACATGGAGAGTTCCATCGTTTCCAGAGGTGATGTCACTTGAAGAGTTTTGCCATGCCACTTAATTACGTCACGGAAATCATATTTTCTTGACGTCCACATTGAAATAGTCGCGGCAAAAGGGACAAAATTGACTCCACAGAGCTGGTAGACGTTTCTTGTGAGTTCAGTAGGCTTTCATGTCGCGCTTTTGGCGTCTTCCCAAACTCCCGAATTTTCAGGAATGACCCAGAAACCGATGACGACAATAGGTGTTTTCGCCATTGCTTTCTGAAGATTTTGGAGGGGCTCATTGGAGAGAGTCGTCTGTACAGCATCAACGCACCGTATTCTGATCCCCAACCTTTCTAAAGGATAAGGTAACACCCGACATGAAGAGTTCGGGAGTAAAACTGCAGGTGAACACGACGTTGAAAATCCTGACCCTTCAAACTGCTGCCGCACAAAAATGAAATTCTTCATATGGCCACAAACGGTTTAAAGCCACATCTCTTTCTGGCTGTAAAGTTTCTTTTCTTTTTGGAAGTTCGATGTGCTATTTTCGACCGTGTTGCTCCTTCTAACCATTCTCAGTGACAAGTCATGAGGATATGCAGTAATTCAGAAATTAGCGAAATTTTATTCTTGGTGGGGGCGTTGGATTAAGAGGCTGGGAGAGTGTGAAACAAGTCAACGTGTAATTGTATGATAAGGCTCTCACGAGGAATTTATTGGCCAAGTTGCTATTTCTATTCCTTCCTAATCTCGTTTAGCACATTCATTCTCTGCAATCTGTCTCCATAATCTTCTGTGACAGAATGGCAGCCAATAGAAGCATGCATGTTTGGAGAGAAGAGAAAATATGCAGAGGCGTGATAAACTGATGCTAATTATCCATATTTAGGACACCGAGTGCAGAAGATCAAGGTTTACAAATAACAAACCAGAGCCAATGATGATGGCTTCCTAGTGTGGAATATATTGGAGGGGACAAGATAAGGGTTTCACATGCAGAAGAGATTTATTGGTCAAAGGGTTCACCTTCCACTTTTCCACTTTTATATAGCAGTAAATTATTTGGGCTAAATTCACCAGAACATTACTCTTTTATTTGGCAATGTGCCATGACTTGCTCTTTCTTTGTGTCCTTTCAATGCAAATCCTTGTAGTGTAACATCAGTTGATAAGAAACAAATAATTGAAGTAATAGGTAATTCCCTTTAAATTGTGCATATAGGACAGTAAGGTAATCATCTAGTGTAGAATGAGACCAGAGTATAGAGCAGATAGCTGAAAGTGAAACAATATCCATCTCGGCTATTAAATTACATTTGTACTAGAGCAAAAATAACCTGCAGAAGACTTGTAGGCTGGAGAAGAGACAGCACTAGTTTAGTCACCTTTAGGCCATTTTCCTACAGACTTTTCTAATTTATTTCACTTTAAAAGACAGCTTAGCACCATTTTTCTTGCTTTCTTTTTCTCCCTCTTTTTTTTTTTTTTTTTTTTTTTTCCCCTGAAAGCTACCATTTAAATTAGGGACTCTGCATTCTCCTTTTTAACAAGTGTTGGCTCTGAGAAATAATAAGGGAATTCAGTTTGGCAATGCCTGTGTAGTATGGTTGAGGGTCAGTGGAGTGATCTTAGCGGTCTGCAGTAATTGTATTGTAAAGTTTCCAAAATGAGAATAATATTCGTGAAGTTTATGTTTATTTACAAGTTCAGGAAGGATTCTGTACAGTGGCAAAATTCTTCATGTTATTTTCTATTAGCTTCTTGCTGTCAGGTGGAGGTAAACTGTTCTTTAAGAAAGTCACTGTTAAATTGCGTGTCAACACCCCTTGCTTCTCGAGCAACATTTTTCCTGTGTTGGTGGCACGACGATCCTCAGCAAAACACAAAACCCTGCTGCTAGAGCAGAAAATACACGTCTCAGAGGCACTTCAGTAGGAAAACTCTTTAAAATATCTCTTACTTGATAGAAGAAAAGATATTTCTTCTGTGACTGCTCGTAT
>NW_008664363.1:0-5276 GCF_000695815.1 Acanthisitta chloris | reverse complement strand
ATGACTCTGGATTTATTTTTTCTACCCTTCTGAGGTATTCCTTTCAATTGGCTCGTATTTTGCGTCTTGTGCAGGGGCAAAAAAATCCTGCAGTCCCAAGTTTAATATTATTCGCAGGTTTCCTGAAGATATTTCTAAAGGCAGTCACGCTTTTTCATATTCTCATAAGGAACTGACTTCTCTCTCAAAATAACCCAAACCACATCGTTAGAGAGAGCAGGTAGGTAAACAGACAGACTGCAACCTGGGTCCTACAAGTTGCCATTTGGGCACTAGTGGACAAAAATAAAGGGCAATCAGGAGTGGAGCAAGTGACGTGGAGCACGACAGCCTGGGGACAAGCTGGTTCCAGGGCTGCCCTACGCAGTCTGTGCTGGCCCATGAGCCACCCCCGAGCTCCTCGGCCAGGGAAACCGCTTTTTTTCACCGGGGGCTATCCCCGCCTGTCCCACTCGGGAAAACGCAGAGTGGAGACTCTCTCAGCCTGAGTGCCGACGGTTCCCTGCCCCAGGTCAGGCGAACCTTGGTGCCGTGTCCCCTCTCCAGGGACAAGAGGCGTTTATCTCTGCGGCAAGCCCACAGCCTGGCCCTGGAGCTCCTTTCTCCCCGGGTCTCCCCACTCCCCCCACGCTGCCTCCCGAGCTCCCCTAGCCCAGCCCGTCCTCGCACCCCCGTGGGGACTCTCCTCCCTCCACGGCAGGGCAGAATTCCGCTCCCACGCGGAATGCGGGTGGCCGTGGGAGGTAGCCCTGGCCCTGCTCAGCAGAAGCACCAGGGCAGGGGGGCGGGTGCCCCCCGGGTGGGGATGCCACAGCAGGAGGGGAAGGGGCCGCTCACGACGGGTTCTGTAAGAAACTCCTTGTCGCCGTCAGGGAGGGGCGGGGGAGGGCGCACAGGGTAGTTGGGTCCTGGGCTTCGTTCAATGACGTTTGGCAACTAGTTTGACTAATCAGGTTGATTTTCAGCCTAAGCAACAGCCTCTTGAGCCCGGCCCGGTTTGAATCAGCAGCCCTGGGCTGGAGGCAGGGCGGCAGGAGGCTCCGCCGCAGCTGCCTCCACCCCTGCTTTTCATGAGAAAGACCTTTTTTCCCCCTGTTCGTAGGGAAAAGGCAGCCGTCTTCCACCGAAAACTCGCAGAGTTGTGGTTTTTTAAATCAACATTTCACAGTTCCGTTTGTCGTCTCCAGAGAGACGCTGGAAATCCTGGTGTTCTCACTAAGCACCGGCGGAGAGAAGTTTCCCCTTCGAGTGTTTTGTGGTTGCCTTACTTCCCCGACGAGGGAAAGGACTCCATTCCAGATGTTGCCCAGCTGTTTCACAGAATAGGAACGGAGCTTCTGTAATACATTTTCTACCCTTTCTTCATTTTTTTTTCAGTATTATATGTCACACCACAAAAGCCAAATTCGATCCTCTGTGAATTTTAGCTCTGATTTTCCGCCTCCATACTTCCATTCACCACTCAATTTTCAGGCCTGGAGCGTGTCCTCTACGTGTTAGTCAATGGGCATGTGATAATAAAACTAGAAGGTACGACAAGACACCTCGGCTCGCCGGTACCTGAACCCGGTGTGCAGCCGCGAGCGTATGGAGAGAGACTAGACACATTCCCCAGCAAACGTCGGGAAACTATGATGGGATGTTCCCAAGCCCATGACGTCATTGCATATATTTATGTAGCAGTTGGTACCCACACACTGATGCACTGATTTTTAGTAAAGATTAATTACGTTTTTTTTTTTTAATATGTACTACCTTTTGCTGATTTAAAGATCAGCAAGAACATCCCGAGGAGCAGAGACTGTTTCGTCCCTTTTCATTACAATAGGTTTACCTTTCAGCTGTAGTATTTCCCTCTTATTGAGCATCCAAAGCTACCCTAAGACACGGGATAAATACAGACGTCTAAATAGGAACCCTTAGCTGTGAATACCTGAACACACAGTTTAGGCATTACAAAACATGGCTGAGATGCACTAACACAGTTTTTTCACCTGAAACTATACTCGCTGAATAATACAGCTGCATGGCAAGCTCCTAGCAAAACTGGGCTCATTTGGTCACCCAAGGATGCCTTTTGCTATAACTCCACTTCTTGCTTTCCATAGCTTAAATATGTGGATCTGGCACGTTTGTTATGATGAGCTTGTCCCACTCCTCTAATAAGTTTTGGTCTGTGACTCCTGAAATTGAGATGTTGCCATATTCGGGAAAATAACGCAGGGCTTTTCCTTGCAGCTGCCTAGTCAAAGCAAAACAATTAGGAGACTATTTGTCCTTGTGTTGTGATCCAAAACTTGGACGGCTAAATGGAGATTTTGATCGGAGGAGTACCAGGAGCTTCCTCGGCCTTCCTAGAAAGTTAGAAACCGAGAGGAACAAGAACGCATGAAGTGCTTTTAGGGGGAAAATGCATGTTCTGCTCTCATTACTTCTTTCTCGTCTGTTCCATGAGGAATGATGTGACACCAGAGCATGGAAATTCCCCGTTTGGAAAACGCACTGCGCGCCTGTATCCTTCCTCTTCACTCTTACGGCAGTTCAAGACACGCCACTGAGGAGTTTTTTAGGTCATACTCTACAATTTCCTTATTTATTTATTTTTTTCTCTCTCCAAATTTTATTCTCCCTGAGCTCTATTATGGAATCTGACATTCACAGTTCTCTTCTGCATCCTGAAACGTACAGACTTGAGCTCACCTACAGCTTTGTGTTTTAAAAGGCGATTCCCACTTAGTTTTGGGTTTTTTTCCACGCTCCTTCAAGGTAGAAAATGCACTCGTTCACAGTGACTCAATTGCACAGCAGCTTGTTTTACACATTATTTCCTACATTCTAACACGGGGGAGGAAGGGGACGACGAACCATGAAGCTTCACCTTGCCCTGTGACTGAAGAGCAAATTAGAGGTAGGACTGATAACACACGAAGGCACAGATAATATAATAGCTCCCAAATAAACCCTTAACAAAAGCAAAGCCTCTTTCTCTCTTCTGCTACCTATAGTAAAATAAAAGGTAATATGGAAAGTTAATCTGATCGTGGGATTATTCGAGATTTTTCCAAAAGATAAAGATATCCTGTGTGCAAGGCAAGAAGAGGAGACCATGTTTGGGGTGTATGTAACTTGGAGGCACCGTAGATGGTTTCAGAGCTTTCCCCACCATGTGGGGATTGTGTCAAGACTTCGTTTTGAACTCCCGTGCTTGGGGCTTTAGGTCTTTCCTGGCCTTGGGTCACCTGAGTTTGTAGTTCCAAACCAGACCAGCCTGTTATTTCATTCTTCTAATCTCATTAGATTGAACTATCCACTGTCCAATGGTTTTAGCAAGACAATCTCCGTGGACATTTGTTTCTGCACTGAAGTTAAATTAAAATATATACTTTAATACTTCTGAAATCCGTGTGAAACAATTTTTGAGTAGGAAATAAGCATCTCCCTACTCCCCCCGCACCCCTCCAGCACCTTCACTCCCCCCCCCTTCCGTGGATGTATGGTGCCTTTGTTCACCGCTAGTTCCTAGTTGCTATGGAGTTTTACGCCTTGGTAAACTATATTTCACCTCCTCCCCGTGAAATCTATTCTTTTCCTAAACGCACACTTTGCAGACTCGGTCTTTCCCCCCCGTGTCGGCTGCACTTCCTCAGCCCACGCTGGTCTGCCCCGGGCTGAAGCCGAGTTTTCCCACTCCTCGGATCTCAGATCGCCCTCTAGCACTTGCCCAATTGTTTGACTACCGACAGATGCTCTCCTGCTTCTCCTCGGTTTCATTGTCCTTTTTTTTTTAAGGTTTCTGAGGGATAGTCCCTCTATCTGAGAGCTGCAGTTAACCGTGGCACACGTCTTCTCCAAATCAATGAGAGGTGCCCGAGCTGAAAGCGTGGACAATGGGATTTTACTGAGCATGAAGCATATTACCCCCAAACCCGTCCTGACAGGCCGTGCTAAAGCACTTGAATGACTTTCTTGAAACGAGACCTTTCTGAAGGCTCCTCCCTTCAGAGACTTACACCGTCCAGGAAAGATAGGCATGAAACTGCACAGGGGCACCTCAAGGCTTTGTAAATTGTGGGGGGTGGGGTGTGTGTCTTTTGTCACTGCTTCCACCCCAATGCCAGGGACCAGTGTGCTTTCCCTTGGCGGTTGCTCCTCACTCAATACCAGCTCTGGATGTGCTAAAGGATGGGGTTTTCACTTTGCTACTTCCAGACTTTTTGACGGCACAATACAGCAGTGTGACTCAGCTCAATCAGCTCCTACTGACTTCTAGCCTATCCTAAAGAGGCATCACCAGGGGCGTCCTGGTTTTAGACATAAAGACTAGGAAGGACTTCCAAGTCTCCTGCTAGCACCCTTTACCACTTTGGGCATGTAGCCATAGGAGTGGGCTTCATACACGGCACTGCTTTTACATCGAAGCTCCTCAAGACCCTCCAAACTTTAGCTTGTTAATCTCTACTTGCGCAAAGTTTCCTCCAACAGTAGAACAGTTCACTGCGAGTAAAAGTCCGTGGGCTTTCCCTTCAGCCTCTCCAGTGAAAACCTCTGATTACATCTGTACCTGCATAAAAGGTTGCCCAGCTCCTGTGCCAGCAGTTCTGCACTTCGAGACCACTCTTGCGTCCCGACTCTTCCTGGCATTACTCAGCAGAGGCTCGGTGGGGCTGCAGCCAGGAGGGAGGCAGGCAGGCGGGCAGGGCCCACACCCGTAACCTGCTCACCCTCCTGCAGCACGGGCTCGCACCTCTCCCCCACACTCCTCTCTACAGCTGCTCCGCTCACTCCAGCCCTCCCATCCGTGCCCAGCTCCGAGCTCTAAAGACCTGGTCCTTCCATGTCTTCTGTTTTGTCTCCTCAGCCTCTCTTTTGGCCTCCCTTCTCCAGAATTTACTTTTCAGTCAAGTTTTGCTGTCTGACCCCTCTCTGAGTGAAACCACTTGCTCCAGACCTCAGTTTCCCTCCGAAAAGCAGCATCCACCTCTAACTTCAGCACGAACCTCGGGGAGTGTCGCTTAATATTGATCGGTCCCCTGCGGTCCCAGCTGCCACCCTGCCAGCCCTCCCCGGAGCCGCGTGTGTCCTCGGGGCGTCTCGCAGAGCAGGGCCACGCGTGGCAGCAGGTGCCTGAGGCTTCACTCGCCACTTTTAGGAAGGATGTCACCGAACCAAGACAGGCCCATCGGCTTCAGAACCCCTTCGTGCCCATAGGTGCCCTGCTCTGGTCGTGGGTTAGCACCCAGCCACCCAGGACCGTCGCTTTTTGGGGTGCTGAGTTG
>NW_008664362.1:0-5504 GCF_000695815.1 Acanthisitta chloris | reverse complement strand
CAGTGTCCATAGGAAGGGTCTCACACAGTTGAGTTGGGGGCCCCCGTGGTGAGTCCAGATGTATGTCCACCCTGGCACCACTGGTGCTTTGGCTGGAAAAGATCTGGTGCAAGTCCCATGGTCACCTGCCAGCTGAGTAGCTGGGATGCAGGCCAACCCCCCAGGAGGGGCAGGAACTGGCAGAGCATCCTGGGACTTCCCCACCCCATCCATCCTATCCCAGAGAAGAAGGAGATGCAGGAGACCAGCTGGACCATCCTTATATTAAAAACTGCCCAATATACAATTATCTTACAAAAGTAGAATTGTTTCTTTATTCCTGGTCTTTACAGAAGGAGCCAAACACAGGTGAGGGGCTGGGGGTGTCCCTTCACTGCAGGGGAGGCTCAGCTGTCAGTGCCACCTCCATGCCCAGCCAGGGCCACTCTCAGCAGGACAAAGCATTGCAGTGTCATCCAGCCCAGCTGGGACGCACGAGGTTTGTCCCCATGGCAGGGTGTGGATGGACCTTCCCTCAGCATCCCTACCATGCTCAGAGGATAGACCCTGTCCTGGGCATCCCTGCTGTGCCTGGGGGATAGATGCCTTGGCATCCCCACCGTGCCCAGGGAATGCACCCTGCCCTTGGCATCCCCACCATGTCCAGGGGACAGACCCTTTCCTTGGCATCTCTGCTGTGTCCAGGGTATGGACCCTGCCCTCAGCATTCCCACCATGCCTGGGGGATAGATCCTGTCCTTGGCATCCCTGCTGTGTCTGGGGGATGGCATCACTGGGACGGTGGCCATCACACACCTCTCTCCATCTCCTCCCCACACCAGTTCTCACCAGACCCCAGAGACCTCCCGTGTGGGGACTATGGCCATGGGGCCCTCTAACTGGGCTGATGGAGGGCAAGGAGGGGGTGCCCTTTGCCCACATGGACCTGGTGATAAATGCCAGTGTTTTTGGGGTGGGTTTTCCAATCTCCAAACGGTTCCAGGTGGCTCCAGGTCACAGCCTGCAGTGGGTGGGCTGAGAATGTGCTGCACTCATCACACCCATGGGCTGGAGTGGGGCAGCAGGCTCCAACACCCCAAAATCAGGGCTCAAGGGAAACAGTGATCTGAGGAGTCCCTGCAGGGCTGGGTTCCCTGCGGGCAGCTCTACCCTCCCTGGGCAAGGGGGATCTTCTGTCCCAGCTCCTCCCTACCCACACCACCCAGCCCACAGTGTGCCCCCAGCAATGTGGTGATGGATGTCCCACTCCCGCTGTGACAAGGCCACGTCCTTCACAAATACCTCCTCCAGCCTTTCCGCGGGGAAGCAAGAAGTGGATCCTGCTGGAAAAACCCACCCCTGAACCCTCAATCCTTGATCCCGTGAGTGGAGGCAGAGGGTCTGTTCTCCTCGCCCTGGAGCTCCTGCTCAAGCTGGGGCTCTGCAGGAAGGGGTTGGAAGGTCCCCCCAAAAGTTCCCGAGTGCTGGAGCCCCCAGCTAGCTCCAAACCAAAAGAACCATGAGTAATTAAAACTAAAGCACCTGGTTCTTCCCCGGGGCGTGGTGGGTGCCCACCAGCCCCTACCACTTGAGGAAGTCCCGCACGTAGCTCCACAGTTTGGTGATCCAGAGGTTGGCCCCCAGGTCAGTCAGGTACTGGATTTCGGGCGTCAGCATCTTGCGGCACAGCTTCTGGTGCTTCTTGTTGATCTTCTTCTTCAAGTTGTACCCCAGGATGGTCTTCTCCCCCAGCGGCTGCCAGGGCTGCATGGAGGACTCTTGGATGGCACTAGCATCCACAGCGTGTCCCCCATCGATGCAGATGCTCCTCATCTTCTCGTTCTCCCGCTGCAGCTCAGCCACATCCTTGGCCATCCTTTCCCTCCCATAGGCCTCCACCTTACGCCAGAAGGTGGCATTGAAATAGCGGTAGAGCTTGGAGTCGATGAGGTTCCAGGCAGTCGCCTGCTCGTAGAGCTCAGGGGTCAACCGGGAGAGGGGGGAGCCCTTCCGCGCGTTGAGCTTGAAGTAGAGGACATCCTCCAGCTGCCAGCACAGCAGATCCTTCAGCAGCACCAGCGACTCATCGAAGTACTCAAGTAACATGATGAGGTGGAAGCGGCGGCCAATCTCCTGGATGTGCTCCTCCACCAGTGGGCTGTCAGCATCCATGTTGTTGTCATAGCCAAAGTCGAAGAAGAGAAGGTTCTGGAGGTAGTGAGCGTTGAACCCGTTGGGATCATAGTAGTGCCGGGGGTCCCGCAGGAACTCGGCCAGCTTGTCCTCCCCTGGAATCTTCCAGGTGAGCGGGATGACGGGCCCGAAGTAGTGGAAAGAGGACTCAAAGAGGTCGGCAGGGTCCCGCAGCACCGTGACGAAGGTGGCGTCGGGCGGCAGCAGCTCGCGCACCTCCTCGTAGTGGAAACGCATGTGGTTGCAGATGATGTTGAAGCACAGCCCCGGGCGGTAGTGCTGCACCTGGCTGCGCTCGAAGTACGACGGGTAGTAGAAGTCGTTGCGGCCGTTGGGGAAGGCGAATTTCAGGCGATGCTTCTCACCGAAGCGGAAGAGGATGTTGAGGATGGTGCTGCTGGCTGTCTTGTGGGTCTTCATGAACATGACGTCAAGCTTGGGCCGGCAGCTGCGTCCCACGGGGCCGACGGTGCCATTGGACACAGACAGAGCCTTCCCAGGGGATGGGCGGGAGGAGCAGGAAGAAGGGACGGGGATCCTGAGGGGAGAAGAGATGGGACACCAAAGTGAGGGCAGATCACTGTGAAGGCTTGGGCATATTCCACCCTAGAAGAGCTGGATCTGGGGATGGGTGGTGGAAAGGGGTGTTGAACCTGGGGATGAGTGCTGGACCTGGTAATAGGTGCTGGAAATGAGAATGGGTGCTGGACCTGGGAACAGGTGCTGGATCTGGGGATGAGTGTTGGAAATGGGAATAGATGCTGGATCTGGGGATGGGTGTTGGACCTGAGTATGGGTTCTGGATCTGGGGATGAGTGCTAGACCTGGGAATGCATGCCAGAAATGGGAATAGGTGCTAGATCTGGGGATGGGTATTGGACCTGGGAATAGGTTCTGGAGATGTGTGGTCGCCCCAACACCCCCAGAATCCCCATTGGAGACAAGCCCAGCTTCAGGCAGAGCCCACTTCATCCCCAGCCACAAGCCCAGCAGGAGCAGGGCACCCACCCATCAGGAGCCCCTCGCTGAGCAGGGCAGAGCCCTCCCATGAACTCCCTGACATCAGATGCATCTCTGAGTGACCAAACCAAGCTCCTTCACCCCTGGACAACCCTAGCCATGAGGATGTGCTGCTATAGGGGTCTTTATGATGGTCAGCCCCTACCAGCACCATTGCAGCCTAAGCAGGGGGTCCAACACCCCTCCCCACAGGCATGGCTGTGGTGGTCCTGGTGCAGGTGATGCTGAGATGTGCATCAAAGAGCACATGGCCATAACTCCATGAGAGGAGCTGATAATGTTCTTATGGGATCTGGGAGCTCTCAATCCTTCACAGGATTAATGAAGGAGGTTTGGAAGCTTTCAGCTCCTTGTAGGATCCATGGAGGAGGCCTGGAAGCTCTCAACCCCTTGTAGGATCCATAGAGGAGGTCTGGGAGTTCTCAAGCCCTCATGGCATCCATGGAGGATCCAGCCCTCAGCAAAGAGGGAAATCATTACAGAGGCAAGTCCTGAAGATGAGCTCATGGCTCCCAGGGAGTACAAGAGGACACAAGGGGTGTTATCTGAGCTGCCTGGAACAAGGAACAGAGCCCAGAGTGTCAGGTGACTTTGGACACCCATAATGAACTCGCCAAGCTGATCCTTGATAACGATCCCAACCGACAGCACAGGCTGGCACCAGGCACACTCAGCAGGCACATGCACATGAGTCTTGTTTATAAGCTTGGAGATAAATTTGATGACAGGAAGCAAGATCAGGAGCTGAACCCTGCAAAGTTCTGGCAGTGAAAGAATCCAAGACTCCCTTTTCTGTTCTCTTAGTCTCTTTCTCCTCTCCTCTCCTCTCCTCTCCTCCCCTTCCCTCCCCTCCTCTCCTCCTCTCCATACTTCCCTCTTCTCTTCCCTCTTTGCTTCTCTTTTCATCCAGGAGGAGGGAGTACCCTCAGGATGAACATCCCCAGCCCCCCCCAGAGTTGAAGTCCTCCTTCCCCTCACCTAAGGGTGCAGCCTCCAGCAGGAAGGGACATCTTGGTGTGAAGCCCCCAGAGCCCAGAAAGTCCCAAGACCATTTCCAGTTGCGGGTTCCCCATGTGGATTGGGGTGGCCAAATGTGGATTGGGGTGGCCAAGCTGTGGGGGACATGTGGGGGCCCCCAGGGACCCCAGACTCACTCAGTGACGCTGACTTGCAGTGGGGGTCCTGCGTAGGAGTAGAGCAGCAACATGAAGCTGGTCAAGAGGGTCCCCAGGACCAGTCCCTTGCACATAGACCTCCAGGGCTTCCCATGGCACAGCATCCTGGTCACCTGCAACCAGAGAGGAGAGACGCTGGGGACAGGGACGTGGGCACTGGGGTGTGTGTGAGCGGATGCACGTGGGCATCTCATAATTCACGGATATCATCTCAGCACTTCCAGGTGTGTCCTGGCCACAGGCACAGTGGGATCCATGGGCTGGGCCCATCTGGCCAACCTTTGCCTGTCCTGGGAAAACTCAGAGTGACTCCAAGGCCCAACACAGAGCAGCAGGAGAGGCCGTGGGGCTGGGGAAAGAGGGACGAGGCCATGGGCAGTCCAGGGCAGAGTGGGCATCCTCCACCAGGACAGTACCAGCACTGGTGGGAGCTTCCTGAGGGTTGTGGGATTCATGCTCCCAGGAGAATGTCCAGACTGGAGTAGGAGCTGCACCATCTTGGAATGATTTGGGTGCTGTCACACTCGCCCAGTGTGGCCGTGGGCCCTCTCTGGGCCCTCTAGCAGCAATGGGGAGCTCAGAGTCCCCTCTGGCCATGGTACTGCACCTCAGGGTGACCCAGAGTGGGGTCAGGAGACACAGAGCTGTGGGATGAGGGGGTGAGGGGCAGGATGGCACTCCCCAAACACACACACACACACAAAATTGCACACACAGACACAGAGGTGTGCACACAACTGCACATGTGTGTGTACATGTGTGCGTACACAGAAGGCACAGCCACACACCTGCACACAGACACCCTCCCATGTGTGTGCAGGGACACATAGGGACATGTGTGTGTGTACACACACCTGAGCATGTTCATGTGGGTGCAGGCACATACAGGGGCACATATCTGTGCACGTTCATGCGTCCAGATGCACACACAGACAATCATGAAACCCCCTAAGGACAGAGACATGCTCATGCACACATACACACAGGGGGCACACCTACACCCAGGGGCACCCACACTTGTGTGGGCACACTCACCCCCCCCCAAATCCTCACTGTGTGCTCATGTATGCACAAGGACACACACACACACAATCAATGCGTGTTCACACGCACACTCACACACAAGCACACGCTGCA
>NW_008664361.1:0-36961 GCF_000695815.1 Acanthisitta chloris | reverse complement strand
ACCCGGCTGATTCTATGATTCTATGAGTGGCTGTGGTCACTTGGCTTGTTCTGCCTGGAGTAGAGGAGACTGAGGGAAGATCTCATAGCAGTCTACAGCTTCATTACAAGTGGAAGTGATGCTAGCAGGCACTTCTCTCTGGAGACCAGTGATAGGATCTGAGGGATTGGCATGTAGCCATGCCAGGGGAGGTTTGGGTATGGCAATAGGAATAGGTTCTTCACCCAGAGGGTGATTGGGTACTGCAACAGGCTCCCCAGAGAAGTCGTCACAGCACCAAGCCTGCCAGAGTCCAAGAAGTATTTGGACAATGTTGTCAGGCACATGGTGTGATTTTTGGGGTTGTCCTGTGCAGGGCCAGGACTTTGATGACTCCCATAGGTCTCTTCCAACTCAGTACATTCTATGACTCTATGATCTCCCTCACTAGTTTCGACATCTGGGCTTAGACTTCTTCAACTTCATCTTTGCATGTTGAATAGTATGCCAAGTATTATTACTGCACATTTTTGTAATTGTAAAGAAAAAATATCTTTTATTTGGCAGCATCATTTGATCACATTAACAATGTTGAAACACTGAAAAATGCTGCATGCAAGTGAAGAAAGTGGCAGTTTTGTTCTATGTACATCATCTATGGTATGAGTGATTGCATTTTGTTTACATTCTCTGGTGTTGACTTAATAGTGTGCTAGAATGTGTGGCTGGAATATGATATTGTAATTTACAGGGCTTCAAAAGAATGGGAAAGCTCGAGTTTTCAAAAGGCTTTTTATACTACTTGTTTTCATATCCTAGCAGTTCTTCCCAAATCACTAATCTGAGTTACAAAATGCAATTAAATATATTTTATTTCTACTGCATATAGTATCCTTTAAGTTACTGCATTGTTCTATGACCTTTCGTTGAAAGACAAATTCAAGGTGTATTAGGTACATATCTTAGGAACATCAGGGAATACAAAATAGTATCAGATAAATTGACATCAGCTATATCAGCAACAACAAAAAACACCTGGTAACATATTTTCTTTGTTTCTCAGAAATAGTAGAAAAATCCTGTGTAAGCCATATGTTGCATTAGTTCTGTCTGGGCAAGTTCAGGAAGTTTCCTGTGATGGAATAACTCCAGGTGTGATCACAAAAGAGATCTTGATTCAAGGAGCTGTAATAAGGCTATTGGCTGTAGCAAATATTGCTGTTTTTACCTCAGCTCTCCACCATCAAAACATTCTCAGAGGATGTCTTCAGGGCTGCTGGCAGTGCTGCAGACAGAGGGACTTTGGTTAATGCAGCCAGTGTGAATGTCTCACTTATTAACAGATGAATTGACTAAATGTCCCAAATGTTATACATCTGCTCCTCCTTTCCAACCTGTTCTAAACCAAAGAATATACATTTGGAATCAAAACTCACCTCTTCCCCAGGGCTCTCCTTTATTGATAGAAAACAAAGCAAAACAACAACAAAAACCCACTCTAAAACTAAAACAAACAAAAGAACAAAAAGAAAATATATTTTCAAACCAGACTGTTTCAGGTGAAAAGACAATATCACTGGATTTTATTCTATGATAGTAAAGTTTTGGAAAGTACAAAATATTGACCTTTGTATCAGATAAAGATTCTCCTTTTCTTTCTCGGCATGCATGTGTGAGGAAAAGGTTGCATGTGTTGTGCTTCGTAATTTCTGGCATTTCTCTTTACTAATATGATATGTATTGATCTTGTCATCTAGAAGAACTTAATCTTATGTGAACTATCAAGAGAAAAGTCTGGTAGCTTATTTCAATTTGTGATTTGTTCCTGATTTCTGGGGCACATGAGACCCTGTCAGTACAGTGCAGATCCGTGTTTAGATATGTACCATTTACTTTTCCTGTTAAGTTTCCTATCTAAGTGCACACTCCAATCCAAGTTATCAAAATATGTGTTAAATCTTAATTGGCATAAGTGGGTGCTAAACTGGGCCATACATTTTTGTATGTAATGTGTGTACAAGCTGATACCAAATACGTAAAGTATGCAGACATTCTTTATTGGTTGGGGTTGGTTTTTTTTTTGTGATGGCAGAATTATTGAGCAAGAGGAAAAGACAAACTACAAAGCTGACATGAGATTCAGCACCTCAGTCTTTCATGTGCTTTCCTGCCTTAGGAAAACATATCAAAGCACATCTTGAAGTAATGTTTTCGTAAGAAGGCTATGTAGATTGCATCAGGGACAGTACAGCAAGATGTAGCTGCTAGTGGACAAACACTTCTCTATATAGCTAATGATTCTACAGTGTGAAGTTTTCAGAAGTCTTTTAAAACTGGTTAAAAAAACCCCAAAATTTGTTGAGTAAGGCAGGTTGTGAGCACTTCTTACATTAAGCTGAATTGATTAGACATGTCATATGCAGGAAATCAAGAAAGCCAGATCATAGAATGATAGAATCAACCAAGTTGGAAAAGACCTCCAAGACCATCAAGTCCAGCCCTAGAATTGTTACTAGACCATGGCATTAAATGCCACATCCAGTCTCATCTTAAAAACCTCCAGGGATAGTGAATTCACCACCTCCCTGGGCAGCACATTCCAATGCCTGATTATTCTCTCTGTAAGAAATCTCTTCCTAATATCCAACCTAAACCTCCCCTGGCAGAGCTTGAGTCCATGCCCTCTTGTCCTACTGCTGGTTGCCTGGGAGAAGAAACCAACCCCCACCTGACTCCAACCTCCTTTCAGGTAGCTGTAGAGGGTGATAAAGTCTCCCCCGAGCCTCCTCTTCTCCAGGCTGAACAACTCCAGCCTCTCCTCATAATAAGAAAGCACAGCCAGGATCTCACCAGGAATTCATGTAGAGAGGAATTCCAACATTCAGCTTAGAAAGAGAGAATCCAGACTGGTACATTCTGTAGTAATTGATAAAAGTAAAGCAGAATTAAAAACTACTTCACGGATCACAAGAACACATGACCATTGTTAAAATATGAAAAAGAATATTGGTCTTGAAAAATAGGAGAGCCTCTCATGATCAGGCATGCTTATTCTGATATGTGGTGCTGCCCTTTAAGGAGGCTGAAAACAAGGGTTCTGTGAAGTCACACACTCAAACTCAAATGGAAGGTCCAGGATCTGGGCCTACAAGTGCATCATTTCAGTAAGAATAACCACAGTGGTGCTGTGTTTGTGCCATTGTGTAGTGTGACTTTTTCTGCTACAACTGATTTCTGTCTTTGCTTTGATGTCTCTTTCTTGCTCACAGTTTATGGAAAAACATTGAGCTGCAATTGGTACTGGACATAGTGTTTATTGTGAGAACATGAAGAAGCAAGATTAACACACCGCAAATTTAAAACACTGTGATCTAGATGGCTGTTAAACAGGTGATGTTTAGGTGGACTCTTTATGGCATTTAATAGTTATTCTGATGCTTTCTAATATATATTAGAAATTAGCACTTACATATTTGAAAATTAGCAGTTAGGCAAAATTAATTCCTCTAAGTTGCAGTTCTTGTTCTTGTCAGAATGAATGACCTCTAACATTAGTGCCTTGTAAGGTACATTCCAAGTAATTATTTGAAAAGTACAGTTTCTCAAATTGATATAGATAAAGAAGTGATCAGAAACAGTGTTCAAAAATGATTGAAAAAGAAATAAATCATGTCAGTACCGTAGCTATTAAAACTAAAATGTATACTTTAGTGCTGAGGTCTCTGTGCACAGACAAAGCAGCACTGGAAAATATATGCTAATGTTGCTCCTAGGTAATAGATAATTATCTATTCCTTCCTACAAACTCTGACAATATGTAATTTGCACTTGACGTACAAGAAATGTTGGCATCAAAGTAATTGTAATTGTGGATTTATTTCTCTGGCTTTCTCTCTTCCACTGTTTTCATGGATTTTTTTAAAATTTCAAAGCTTCTGCATTTTTTGTGTGGAGGACAAAAAAAGCAGTAAATTCTAAAGAGTGAGAATTCTTCTTCAGTGGCAGGATACTCCTAAGCAATCAGTTACAGCTTCAGGTTAGCCACAACCAGCATAGATTAATAGATGTCTTGTAGAACTACTTATCAATTATCTCCATTACAAAAAGAGAGCAGATTTAAGGAAATTACAAAACCTTGCAGATTTATTGGATTTTGTAATTTGTGGAATACTATTTAAATTATTAAAATTGTTTTTATCCTCGCTCTATTATTAAATAAAGAATTAAAGTAAAATGCCCCACTATTCTTTTATTTCTAATAATCGTTTCTCTTACAACAAAGATTTAAATAATACTGCAGAAAAATGGTTCAATTAGACAAAAACTAATGTTTCAGAAAATATGCAGCTAAAAGGTTTTCATGTGGAAGTATTTTCCTGATACAAAACAAATTTGCAAATGGAAGTAATATTTTGCTATAGGAAAAATCAAATCACAGAATCACAGAACTGGAAGGGAACATAGAGGGTCATCTGGTCCAGCCTTCCTACTCAAGCATGGTCATCCTAGAACACATGGCACAGAATTGCATCCAGACACTTCTTGAATATCTCCAGTGAGGGAGAATCCACAACCTCTCTGCGCCACCTGTTCCAGTGCATGGTAGACAATATTCACTGTTCTCCCTTCATCCATCCATGTAGTCATTTCATCGTAGAAGGCAATTAGTTTGGTCAAAAATGGCTTACCTTTAGTGAACCCATGCTGACTACTCCTGGTCATCTTCTTGTCCTACATATGGGCAGAGATGGCCTCCAGAAAGAGGCACTTCATCACCTTTCCAGGGATTGAGGTGAGGTTGACTGTCCAGTAGTTCCCTGAATTCTCCTTCTTGCCCTTTTTGAACACCAGAATGATATTTGCTATCTTCCAATCCTTAGGCACCTCTCCTGGTCTCCATGACCTTTCAAAGATAATTGTGAACAGCCCAAGTATGATAGCTGCCAGCTGTCAGCACTCGTGGATGAATCCTGTCAGAGCCCATGGACGTGTAGATGTCGTTTAGGTGATCTCTGACCCAATCCTCCTTGACCAAGGAAAAAACTTCCTTCCAACATTCATTTACCCTAATCTGGGTCAGGGATTCCTGACGGCTGGTCTTATCATTGAAGGACAATGCAAAGAAGGCATACAATAGCTTTCCCTTCTCTGCATCCTGTGTTACTAGGGTCTCCTTTGCATTTACTAATGGGCCCACATTATCCCTCTTTTAGCTCTTGTTATTGATGTATTTGAAAAACATCTTTCTGTTAACATCCTTGGCCAGATTTCATTCTAGATGGGCTTTGGCCTTTCTAGTCTCGTTTAACTTACTCTGACCATGTCACTATATTCACTCCAAATGGCCTGATCTCACTTCCATCTCCTGTGTATTTCTCAATTATATTTGAGTAATGGCAGGAGTTCTTTATTCATCCACTGAGATGTTTTTGCCCCCTTGGCACCTTTGACCCCAATGAGTTTTTCATTGGGTTGCATCATTCTTGAGCCTAGACGAAGTGATCTGACCAACTCCCCTGGACCCCTCTTCCCCGCAGGGCTTGTTCCCACAGGATTCATCCAAGAAGATCCCCAAAGAGGCTGAAGTTAGCTCTCCTGAAACCCATGGTTGTACTTTTGCTTGCTGCTCTGCTACCTCTCTGTTAAATACAGAACTCCACAATCCTGTGGCCACTACAGCCAAGGTAGATGTCAACCTTCGCATCATCAAGGCCTTCCTTGTTTGTTAGTACGAGGTTGAGCAGCACACCATTCCTTGCGGGATCCTCCACTGCCTGTTACATGAAATGAGAAGTCTGGATGGGAAAATTATCTGTGGACTGGTTATTCAAAAATCATGCTGAGCTTATTAAGTATAATTATATTATGGGAGAACAACATGCTGAACATATTAATCTCATAAAAGAAGATAATATTGTAAAAAGCAATTAGAAAATTTATACATGAAAATGCCTCTTAATAACCAGGTGAAGATCTGACACTTCAGGTTTTATAGCCATGACAATTTTTTCTCTGTTACAGAACGTATTGTCAAACCATATAATAGGAAATCTTTTAAATATGTTGTTTAAGAGTTCTGTAATCCTGTAAGTATAAACACCCTTCTTGAATGTACTGCTAAAAATGCTGCAGCAATGTGTCAAATGTGATCAGAAAATTTTTCCCACCACTTTGCACTCATCCTTAAAACTGTCATTCCCAAGAGAAATACAAATCCCAGTTCAACCTTGCTAATACTGAGATCTCATCAGAGAGCACAGTATATTTTCCTTTTAAACTTTAGTGCAAATTCCCAGAAAGAAACAGGAATTCTGTAAAATTCACTTATTTTGAATTAAGTTTTCTCATTTCTTTGATTTTCAATCCATTTTGGGTTTGTGGTTTTTTTATTAATAAGTAAAATTATTAGTGATGTAAACAGTGTTCCTAAATGCAAGGAAACCAAATTAGCTTTAACTTTCAACTGACCATCAGTTAGGATTTTCATTGGACTACTGGGGGTGTTGTATTTTAGTTTCTTTCCTTTACCTTATTTGTGCAGTGATAACATTAATCTCCCATCCTTACTTCCTCCCCCTCCCCAAAGAAGTAATATGCATTACCATGATGCAAGAGTCTTCATCTTGTGTATCTCTCCATGTGTATCTTGACAAATAGTCAGGTTAACGTCTTGTTCTTAAAAATCCTGCATATCACCTGCGAAGAAAGGCCTTTCCTATTACTGTGCAACTAAAAAAATTACTCAAACAGTCCTTTTTGCTGGTGAAAGGTGATTCTTCTTGATTATTCCTTGGAGCCTTATCCTCAGTGGAGAGATTTAAGAACGGGGTTTAGGAAACAGAAGCTCTGGTTTTGAATAAACTCAGTTTGATGTTGCTCTTCCAAATACGAAGAATGCATCTGAGCACCATCAGCTCTTCTGTAAAATTAAAAGAGTAATGCTGTTCAGGTTTTTTGTACCAGCACTGAATAGTGAGCAATCTGCTTTCTAACTTCAAGACAGAATAGGAGCACATGCATAGTGTTCACCTTCTCCTGGGATGTGAGTGCACTGTATCTGCTCACCTGTTAACTGGAAGTAGAAAGTAACAGACTGCAAACAGCGTGCCATAAGCAAGTGAAATTACAGAGCACATGCATTCAAGCACAGCACGTCATATTATGTGAGAGTAGCTATGGATCTGAGTAGCTAAGTCAGATGTGAGTGAACTTAACTTCCCAATTTTGGAAATTTAGTCCCTCAGGTTTTACTGCCAATCTGTTTTTGCAATCATCCAACATTTTACATGGACTATAGAGGTCTAACAACAGCTCTGTAATGTCAGTGAACTTATGAAATAATTTTTAGATTTAGTGATGCCAAATCTGGATGCTCCACAGCTCAAGCTCTCTCAACGCAGCAGGCAAGATCACAGAAACTCAGCTGAGTGGGAAATGCATGAAGGATATTCACACGCTTAAACCTAGTAACAGCATACTGTAAGAATCTGCAATATTGTCAGAAAACTTCATAAAAATGAAGTTTGACATGAGATAGATTTCTTTTGTAATAGGCTTATACCATCCATATATACCTATGAATAGTGAGTATAAAAATTTCTGCGTGTTCTGTCTGCCTGTCGCATTACTCTGTAAAAGCTCTTCAGTGACATTCAAAGATGTAATTACTGTGTTGCTGTCAAGGTCAGTGAAACCTGAGGTAATGGTTACGTAAGTGATAATCATTTAATATAATGTAGCCTACAGGGTTATGAAGAATGGTCATTCAGGGGTATTTCTGAGATCTCACATATGCTAGAGAGATTTTACTTTATCTCCCCTCAGCTAATTTTTTTTCTGACTAATACTGTCATGTTCCCATGGTGGCAACTATGCTTTGAGAGTGCTTAATAATGGTCCTATTGTGGTCTGCTCTTACCATGCTCCATTCCTTTGATCCATCCTGCTCTTTGCTCCCTGACAGAGGAAAAGAAATAGAGGAAAGAGGAGTGTTTTTCCTTTAAGGGGCTCTGTATATGCTGTTGCACTCTAATCATGGAATGAGGAGGCTGCTTAAAATGACCCATCATTTCCTTCATCTCCTGAGCAGTAAGAACATACATCATGGCAAAAAGAGTGAAACAAAATCAGTGATGTTAAAGGTGAGGAGAAAAGGAAAAGGCTAGAGCTTGTACAATGACAATTTTCTACAGAAGCAAAAAACAAATCAGACATTTGCTTTGCATCCTCTTGACTTGGAAAACCAGAACACAATGGGGATGTAGTTGCACCTTTCCATGTCTCTGAAAAATATTTAGCTTCACAGAAATAAAATAAGCTGAATGCCAAGTATGTTTCAAAGGGAAAAAAATAAGGTCTCATTTTCTGACAGCATCTACCAAAACAAGCAAACAAAAAGGATAATCAAAACAAGATAGCCACATTTCATTTTGTCACTTTCTCTCTGAAACTAACTGAAGATCAAAAGTATAGCTGATGTATTTGTATCCTTAGTGTGTTAGTGATGCTTTTTACTAGATTACTGAAACTGACAATATATAAACTGAGGTGTTCTAAAAAGTATTTTTGGGTTTGACTCCAGTATATTCCTGACAATAAAAAGGGGACTCAAGTCAAGAGTTCTGCATTTTAACCATTGGTGTTATTTTTTGTTTAAAAAAAACAAAACAAAACAAAACAAAACAAAACAAAAAAAAAAACAAAACAAAACAAAAAACAAAAAAAATTGATTGGCAAAAAAAAAATAGATTGGAGAAATTGGCATAAAATGGAATTTTTCATTCAATTGGGCAAAACCACACAAGGTCTGTCTGAGGCATATAGTGAGTAATATCTAAACATAACAGACAAAAGAATCAATAAATTCATGTGGTAGCAGAGGCCCCTTTCCAGGATAAATTACTTAACACATTTGATTCTAAAGAAACTAAAGTATATGTAAATATTTGGCTACATATGTGTCTCCTACATGCTCCGTTCTTGCCTAGCTTCATTTACACTGTCAGCTGTACCCAAAGATGATTACATGGATTTAGTCCAGTGAAGTTACCAATATCAAAGCCTGTTCTACTCTACTCCACTCAAAGGTGAGGTCCAGTAATGCTTTATGTTGGCTGGCAGTGTAGGTTTATTCATCTTAACTCAGTTTTGCTTTTAGTGTCTGAAATGTTGGTTCAGTGCATGGAGACTGGGGTGAAAATGAGATATTGCTGTGATTGCCTGTCTCAGGTCTGTGCCCTGAGTCTCATGCTATCATTAAGCTATTATACTGCTGGTGCTGAGTGGGGGAAGTCGAAATAACTCACACTGATTTTTGTTGAATGACATTTCAGAAACATAAAAAAAAATCTGACAGATTTGGCTACACTCCAGAGCTTCCTTTCAGGATTTAGCTTTTGCACTCTGTTGGATATCTTTAAGCAGATAAAATAAGGAGTAGTAGCATATAGCACCTGACAGACATAGCTTTGTTGAAGGATTTAACCTCCTTAACATTGCCACTCAAGAATAGAATGTAAAGGGTTGCTGGTGTAATTTTAGCTGGTGTAATTATAGCTGCTGGTTTACTGTAAGCAGAGAGCAATAGGAAACTGGCTGTGATGTCTAGCGCAGTGGTTGATAAAACAAGAGTTGAGAAAGATGCTACTTCTTCCTTTGTGTTAGTGAGATAGGCAATGACTTCACAGAATCACTGCAGAAAGTTGCAAATGATGTATGAAATGAGAAACCCAGCCCATGGAACAGAGGAAACTCTATAGTTAGTATTGTGCAGTGGCTGTGGCAGTGTGTGTTGCTTGCTACAGAATTAAACTTGGTAAGAGTGATCACAGGCATACAGAGTTTAAAGGAATAAAATAAAATATGTAAATGAGCTTTTCAATTTCCTGTTTCCCCTCTGCTTTCTCAAGAAACAATTGTCATTCTGAGGCGGGTCATGTTACATTACCTTCTAATAGTCTACCTGACTATACTAAAGTGAAATCTATTTGTATAACACTGGTTATCTCATAAAATAAGTAATAGCAGTATTCCATTCCTTTTAAGAGTAACAATGAACATACATCATATTAAAAATATATCAGAAATTTCAAGGTATCTATTTAGGTTATCTAAATGTTTTGAAGAAGTTATACCTAGTAGAGAGGAGAAGGGAACTACAAAGTTTCTAACCTCAGTCAGTTTGAAGGTGGCACCAAATTGGGTGAGAGTGTTGATCTACTGGGGGATTGGAAGGCTCTGCAGAGGCATCTGGACAGGATGAGTCAATGGGCCAAGGCCAGTGTTGTGAGGATCAACAAGGCTAAGTACCAAGTCCTGCGCTTTAGTCACAACAACCCCATACATCGCTACAGGCTTGAGGCAGAGTGGCTGGAAAGGTGCCCAGTGGAAAAGGACCTGGGAACACTGGTCAACAGCAGCTGAACATGAGCCAGCAGTGAGCCCAGGCGGGCAAGAAAGCCAATGGCACCCTCTCTTGTATCTGCAGTAGTGTGGCCTGCAGGGCCAGGGCAGTGGTCATCCCCCTGTCCATGGCACTTGTGAGGCCACACCTCAAATCCTGTGTTCAGTTTTGGGCCCCTCACTTCAGGGAAGTCGTTGAGGTGCTGAAGTGAGTCCAGAGAAGGGCAACAAAGCTGGTTAAGGGTCTGGAGCACAAGTCCTGTGAGGAGCAGCTGAGGGAACTGGGGCTTTTCAGTCTGGAGGAAAGGAGGCTGGGATCTTATAACTTTTAACAACACTCTGAAAGTTGTAGTAGATTTGGGATTGGTCTCTTCTCCCAGGTAAGAAGTGAGAGGACAAGAGAAAGTGGCAAAAAAATGTTTCTTCATGGAAAAGTGTTGTCAAGCATTACAACAGGCTGCTGAGGGAAGTGGTGAAGTTACCATCCCTGGAGGAATTTAAAAGATGCGTAGACAATATGTTTGGGGACATGGTTTGGTGGTGGCCTTGGCAGTGTCAACCTTAAGTATCTTTTCCAACATAAGTGATTCTATGTTAGAAACACATGTACTAGATAAATTTGGGTTTTTTTCCTTTTTAAATCTCTTAATTATGAAGTGTTTAAAAATATTTCATGAAATGTCCTTTGACACTTGGTCTCTAGAATTTAAAGCTGTGCTAACAGACAGCATTACTATGTGCCACAAAATATAATGTACATAATAATGGACACTAAAGGCTACACCTCAACTGTATTATTGCAGAGAATCATCTAATCTATATATGCTGGGTAAAAAGCTCTAAAAAGTCCCAAAGCTAGCTGCAGAAGTGTTCTTGTAATGGAAGAGATGAAGAAGAAAATAAACAATGCTATCATCAAAGATTAATCAAGATCCCTAAAATAATTGCATTGCTTTTTATAAATCACAAAATTCATTAAACTAACAGATTATGGATTGCCTCCTTCAGTTGCCTCGTGATGTGCATTCAATTCACATTTAACAGTTTCTTAAGTTTCTTTTTTAAACAGAAAAGTAGATATTTCATATGTGTAAGAGACCTGTAAGAAATATTTGTTTCAACATTGCCTGATTTTGACGGCTTGTTGAGTGGCAAAGGCCTGGCTGTTTGCCTCAAAGCTTGCTGAGCCACAGGATGTCTCCAGGCATGGAAATTCTTTGGCTGCTGAGATAATGAGGTGCTATTGTCCACCAAGACTCCCCCGAAATCTCCTCCATCTGCCAAGATAACAAGACTTACTAATGAAACTCCATGGTCTGCCATAAATCTCTGGCTGCACCTGAATCACGACTTTCTCAGGCCACTTGCGAGGTGCCTGCATTGGGAATTGTTATCTGCTGACCTAGCAACTCAAGGGGAGCTGACAAATTGATGCTCCGTCAGAGTCTCATAAAAAAGGACCAACATCCAGAGTGTGTGTGTGTGTGTGTGCACCTACCACCAAAGAAAAGATGACTATGGATCATCAGAACACTGCTGGATGTATGGTGGTGACTAGCTCTGCTTTTGCACAACTAGGGATCATCAGAATGCCACTAGATCCATGGTGGTGACTATCTCTGCTTTGGCCTCTTAAATCTTGCTTATTTCCCCCTTTCCTGTTTCTGGGTCTCCTATTGCACCCCCTCTCCCCCTTGTGTGAGCAACAATAAAATCTCACTCACTAACCATATTTTGACCTCATTTGTGTCTTAATTCACATTGGGGGAATTAATTGAACCCTCCCATGTCATATGGACCAGAACAATATGTGGCTTCATTATTTGAGATAGGTCTTTCAAGAAATTGCAGCTACTCTGGGTTTTTTTAGAGAAAGAAAATATATAGCTGATAGTTAAAGGAGGTTTTGTTGTTACCAGGAAAACTTAGAGAAATGAAGAAAAATCTAATAACAGGGCAAAGATTAAGTAAGATGTTAAACTAAAGCACATGAAACCTCTATTTTGATACTTTCATTCCTATTGAACAAGAACTAAATTATAGGCCTCTAAAATTGCTTTCCTTCTGAGAGTATTTGCACAGGATGCAACATATTTTAATTATCCACATTAGTCCTCAAAACTTTAACTGATTTTTTTCTGAGTGTTCCCACATAGAGAGGGTTTGAAGATGCTTATGATATGTATCATGGCATGTAGCCATTTGGAAATACAAATTTCCTACATTTGCATACCTTTTAAATTATCACCTCTGGTTTTGACCTGCCGAATGGTTTCTTTACTTCCTTGGATGTTTACATACTCATTTTAAGGAGCTAAGTTAAAATTTTATTATATTAGAAACAAACTTGAAGAGAAGGAACGACAAAAAGCCTGTGTGTCTAGATAAGTATTTATAGGTGGGTTCTTTTTCTCCAGAACATCTGTGAGCATATTTTAATGAGACCTTCCTTCAAATATGACTACACAGCTCCAATATAACCATTTTCTGTGCCCAGATATACCCTCCACTCCCATACAATTTTAATTTTCCCTTTCCCATATCATCCCCACTACATAAAATGTGCCAAATGCAGAAGATTTTTCCCTATTTTAAATTTATCTGAAGACTTGTCATGTTTAATTTATTTTTTTTTTATTTTTAAAAGATTAACTGAAAATTGCTAGCCTATTTTTACAGGTATTTCATCTATTTAGTTGAAACTGAAACCTAAATATCATTGTAAGTAATGACAAACACAATGAAAGAATCCTATTTTTACATAAAAGCAATTATAGTATATTGCTGTTATTATTGTTGTTATTGCATTAGATAACAATTATAATTTTGTTACTATTCTTTGATATATCCAACAGTTTAGAGAGAAAGAGGGAAAAGTAAAATTCTTTCAGTGTATTTTTGTTACCTTTTCTCGTCAGGTCTATACTGAAAATCAAGACTGCCCATGTCACTCCCATTTCCAAACCTGTATCAGAAAACTCTTATCAGAACAGCTGAGCTATGATCTAGAAGAATCTTGCAGAAAAAAGTGGCCCATACCATCAAAGAAATTTGCTTAAGATTTTTAGCACTGAATCTCACAGAAGGTCACTACACTCTCATTTATTAGGGTTAAGAATGGGTTTTTTATAACAATTATTCATCAATTATGACATTTTCTGAAGGTGCCTCTGTTGACAGAATATATTATGTTAAGTAAAATATTTATTTTCAGAGTTTGGCTTTTTCCCTTAATTAAAAACACACTTTGTGAAGACTAAAACATATAATGCAAAAAATATTTCATCAAGTCCGTGACTGACTTTCCCTTTTAAAAATACACAGACACCACACTTTATAAATAAGCCCTTAGCAGTTAACCACCACTTGTTCACCAGTATTTCTGTGGCAGGAATCTTCTTGAGTGACTGACTGACTCATTTGTTTCTTGAATTGTAATATTCTCTCTCTTTGAAGGTTATGTTGTAAACACTAAATATTTAAGAACAAAAAAAAATTATCTAATGCTGCCATGTTACACCTCCTTCCTACTGTGGAACCTGTAGTTCACCATGGAAATAAATCATATCAGAGTTTGGTAGTACTGTTATTTTTAAATCAAACTTCATTCTAGAGATATCAGGCCTTCATTCCATTGGCAAAAATAAGCATCAATTTCTTAACATATGTTTGGAATAAACAAGTTAATTCATTTGTGCTATCAGGTAATTTTAAAATACTTTATAAATGAATCAATATTCTACTTGATCCCTAAATACAAGTGCATTATTATGTATTTCTAAACATGTGTTTAATAATAATAATAACATTAGCAATACTAATAACAATATGCCTTTTGCCCATTTGTCTCTCATGTCCTGAACTACTATCAAGGAACTTAGAAAAGCCTTTTTTTTTTTTTTTAAAGTTTAAGCAACTTCTTGGAAGCATTATATAAATTAAATTATTAAAATGACCTTTTTTTGAAGTTCAGGTTTAAGGATTGATAAATTGCTTATGCATAAGCAATATGATTCAATAATGGTCCTGCAATTTTTGAGAAGTGTCATCTTTAACTTCATTAAGTCTCTTCTAGTGTGTATCTGAAATTGGTTTTTGCAACCATCTTTTAATATATCATGGACATGGTAAACTGACAGTGGAATTTTCAGGCAGGCATGAAGAGGAAGCAAAGGGAGTTTATTTTACTACCATTTGTGCTAACCTTTAAGTTCTTGAAACACTATTTGAAATAGAGCCTTTTTTACAGAGCATTTTTCCCTTTTTACTTTTCATCACCTCTTCTGTCCTGCTTTGTTTGCTTAATTTGTTTTTGAAGACAAATTTATACCTAAGGTACATATGCTAACAAGTGTATGACCATGTAAACCAAATGCTGACATTCAAGTTTGTTCTTTCATCCATTGAAACAAAAAAACTCCCCATGCATTGCTCTGTCTTGGAGATGTTCTTGCCTAGCATCTGGGATTGATGAACTCTGCTAGCATACAGCAATTTTCAGTTGCCTAGGTCATTCCTCACCTACTGATTTTGCCTTAAGCATGGCATGACCATCTTCACTGAAGATTAAGTGCAGCTTCGAAGTAATTCTGTCTGTTCCAGGATTTTCATGAACTGGATGAGATTTGCTGCTGTATCCTGATCTGTGGCAGAGGCTGACACTTCTGGACCTTTTTTCGTATCTGCTCCCAGTTTATCTTTTAACTCCATTACTTGTTATTTGTAAATAAGATAAATTCTTGTTGACTGGTTGGGAGGTTTTGACTTTGAATTCATTGAAGGCAGCTTTTGAACTTGGATGTCAATCTTGGTGACTTACCTTGGTGACTTGGTTTACAATACCTCTTAGTCTACAGTCAACACAACAACGGGCTACAAATATCTTGAGGTTCTACTTTTTCAGAATTCAGAGTTGTCTTCTCTTAAATGAAAAGAAAAATAAGTATATGTATCCCTTGTTTAACTAGTTCATAACACCTCCAGGAGTTAATAATGCCTCCAGGAAGTTGAACATAATTAGCTGGTTCTAGCATTATCAGGTTAAAAAACCTAATCTACACCTCATAGTAGTCTTCTATTCACACAACCTATTCCTAGGCTGTTTAAATCCCTCCTTCTTCAACACTAGAAAAACATTGATAACCGCAGTCCAGTTACTATATTCTGAGGCACAGTGTGATACATCATTAGTCAGTGATGGGACCATTTTAAACTCAGCAAGCATTTTAGATGCCTGATAAACTTTGAAACTATCACTTTTCATCATTTTACCCCAAAATAGAGTTCAAGGAACCATAAGGAGTATGTGGATATTTACACACTGTAATTATTTGCAAAGCATTTTATTAAATATTTTCCTAGTTTGCCTCTTTAAAGGAAATCTAAAATATGATCCACGTATTTTAAGATAGATGTTCATTTTATCCTATCAAATAACATTTGAACAAGAACTCCATTGAGAATCATCCCAATTCTCAACACAACCACAATTTGGACTGGATGATAGAAATAAAAATAACCAAAGAATAATCAGGAGAAAAGATCAGGGTGCTTGGTTTGCATTTTGAATTTCAAAATTTTAGTCACTTCAGAAGATTTTACAGAAACTGTGTAAAAGTAAACTACAGGGGGCAGCAAATATTAACCGGATATCATAGGAAAGCCAATACACAGAACTAACTGGACTCCCTTAGGAGTGTTTTGGGGCATTGTCTCTTGCAGATTTTGGAATTTATTTGTCAAGACTTGTTACTAAATAACTGATTACATTTAGAAACTAATCAAATTATTTTAATATGGTTTAGGTGTGTCTTTAGGCAATTAAAAAGAGCACTGGTCAGTACATTGTTTTCAAAGCAGGTTTTTTTTTCTCTGAAACACCTGGGGACTTTCACTTAATTGTTTCCATTATTCTGTTAGCAACTCTTATAAAAATTAGTTTCTCTTTTTTTATTAGTTCTGCATGCCCAAAATTTTAAGTAACCTGCTCTGTGTTGCCAGTATGCAACTTACATAGTGAAATACGGAGTCAAGTCCAGACTGTCTCATCTTCACAATATATTTAGTCTTCTTTAAATATTCTTTTTCACACAGACTTGTTTACCTGGCACAGATTTTAAACTTATATGAGCTTCCTGTTTCAACAAATATACGACTGAAAATCAGACAATTGTGACTGTATCACAAGAAGAATTTGAACTTAATAAATGTAGCAAGAGACAGCTAGGTAATTTTGATACATTTTAGCTCTACTGTGTGTATACTTGGTGACCCTTATAAACACCAAAACACAAGACGAACCGTTGTGGCTTGTTGGGTTATTTTTGGTTGGATGGTTGATCTGTTTTGGGGGTTTGGTGGGTTTTGTTTTGTTGATCAGTTGGTTTTGTTGTGGTTTTTTTATTTGGCTGGTTGGTTTCCTTTGGGGTTTTCATTGTGGAAATTCATATATTCAGAAAATTTTATCTGCAGAAATCCCTTCATCCAAAGAAAAAAAATTAGTAAAATGCAGTGGTTAAAATTGTTAATATAATATCTGGACATCTGTTCCATGTCATGGAAGCATGCTTCCATTTTTATTTTGTTTTTATAGAACAGATTTCCAAACGCTAGAGTGTCTTACAGACTTACATTCTATATACCATAGTATTAAGAATCCTATTATTATTCCTATCTTCCTATTACCCTATTATTGAAGTGGTTTCATAAATCAAAGAAGCTTTGACTTCTTGCAATTTAATCTAATCCTTTAAATTAGTAAATGCACCCATCAAACTATACTTCTGTGTCTTCCGTTCCCCTCATGGATTTATTTTTGCAAGTATCTTTAAGAGGCAATGATAATCACTGCTTATAGACATGCTACAGTTCAGAGAGACCTAAAAATAGTCCAAAACATAGATCTTATCTTGCATTGCTCATAAACACAAGCAGTCATATCACAACACTTTTGAAGTCTGAAAATATTGCAAACCACATCTGCATGTAACTCATCAGCTAACTACATAGTTCTAAACTTAAATACAAGTCAATACACATATTTCTAGAGTTGTATCATCTTGTCAAGATAATGATTCATCATGGACTTCTGATGAGACCATATATCACACATATACATGCACATACATATATTACACGCAAACATACATAAAATACATTTACAAAATATAAATATGTATGAAAACCAACATGCACACATCCATACAGGCACATATATGGAACTGTTCAGAATGATTCTAGCACATAAATTTCCCTTGAGCACTACTGGAGTTGCCTCTTTAGCACATAGCAGTCTAGCAGCAAGCGGTAGAAAAGTAAAGTGTCAGAGATTACCTGTCCTTAGACAAAGACACTATCAAATGACTACATAGAAGAATGAGGAAATATTCTATTTCTTGGCCTGAGCTCATCAAAACTTCATGTCAAGGAAGAACTTTCCTCCCACTAGGAAGAAATACTGTTCCACTTTGGAAAAATGAACACAGCCAAGAGATACTTGAACAGATCTGACAAAGGGGAATATGCTTTGACTTAGGAAGGCAAATTTTTCTGTATTTTTAGAAACACAGAGTTTTCTACTGCACAATTTCTCTCTGTTTTCAGGCCTAACTTTTGCCCATAATGCCTTGGGCAATTGTCATGAGTCTCCAGAACACAGATGACAAATCAGGCATGACCTTTCAGTTTAGAAATTCATTTTATTGGCATTTGCACAGGTGGAAGTAGTACTATATTGGAAATATAAAGTCCCCACAGATTATGGATACAGTTTCTTTTAATGGTATGTCAAGGTTTTTTTTCTAAGAAAATATCACAAGAAGTTAAAAATCACAGGACACTCTTAAAAGTATATCTTGTGAATACAGTTTTCTTTCTCTTGTAATGCTTTGATGGGGAAGCGCTTTTGTTTGTTGATTTTGTTAGGGTTTGGGGCTTTCTTTTTCCAAGTTAGTGTATTCTCAACTAGTGTACTGAAGAAGGAACTTTCTGGATCACATCCTCACCATTCTGTAAGGCAATAAGTCCTACTATTCACAAGAAGTACATACAGCAGTGCTCTCAGGTAATTATTTCTTTTTCAAATGAATGCATCTTTTTTTTAAGTTAAGATTATTTTAACACTACACATATAAAGGTTTCCTTAAAAAGCATTACTTCACTTTAGGCTTTAGATATTTGAAGAAGTGCTTATGAAAGAGAAGATACATTGTAGTTTTAAAAGTGTTTTCTTAATGCTCCTAAAGCTCTAAAACTTTTTTACTGTTCTTGAACTGGAACTTTTTAATGTAATAACATGGCATATATATGTAGGAAATAGTAATTTCAGTACATGTATCATTATATATATCTAGCAGACAGTAATGTAATAAAGAAAGGTGAATTATTCTTACCAAAACAGAAAGTGTTTTAACTTTCATTTCAATTTAAAAATAACAGGCTTTAGTAACTGGGTATTTTTTCCTTGAAAATAAAGGAATAATTTTCCTTGAAAATAAGGAAAGCTCAAAATAAACAGCTAACATAAACAAAAAGATTTCTTTATGATGTGGCTAGTTTTGGAGCAGATTAAACCTAACAATACACCATTGAAAACTACAAGGAAAAATCAGACTCATAGCTTTCATTTACAACTGAAATTGTCAAACGTGGTGATGCCCTTTGTATACGGAAAACTTAATAGAAGTGTCAGGAACTTTTCATTTGCTTTACTGTACAAAAATCACAGAAAAGAAAGCTTTTTAAACCCAAAGCCATTCAAATTCAAGGAGAACAGGTGGTGGACCATTCTGATTTTAAGACCTTAAATTCTTAGTGCTTCTTTTGACTGTGGCTGGATTTATGGGGAAACATAAACTCTGAGAGAGTGCATAGTCTTGTTATGACTTGAAGCAGAAAGGAAATGCTGACTTACACTTAAGAAACACACTGCAGAAGAACTTTATATCACTTTATTTTATGACCATTCATAACTGCAATTTGGAACACTTAAAACTGGCAAATTGAAAAAACAAACACACCAACAAAAGAAACCAAACAAAAAACCCCACCCCAAAATCCCCCAAAAAACAAATACAAACAAAATCTCCTGCAATATACAGATATTATCGTTAACAAAAGAGCAGATAATATAGCTCCAAGTATGTGTAAGAAGGAGTGATGATGACAAAGTAAACAAAAAGTTTACACACTGTGAATTCTGATACAAGCTTGCCTTTACCGTCATGAATTTACAAACAGTTGTGCAAGAGAAAAACTAAAAGAAACCACCTTTTCCTGTGTATCTTAAACAACCCCAGCTTTGGTGAATGGCTTGATTTAGACAAACTGATTTTCCTAATATGAATTAACTGACCTTTAATTCCCACTTATGATTTTCATTTTGCTTTTTGCACATTCTTTCCATGCATTTGCATTACCACTTCATTAATTCTGGTCTATCTTTAAACCACCCTAAAAATTGTTTATTTTTAATATTGATATGGTCACAAACTTTATTGCTGTCTCATTCTGGCTGATCTGTTCACTCAATGAGCTCTTCAAATGCAGACATTCTACCACTCTGTGTCAACAGTGCCTATCTGGTTACCTCTGTTTGAAATGAGTGGTTTTCAAGGTGCAGAAACATCTTGCTATCAAGTGTTCTGACTGTGCAGTTGTGAATTCATTGCTCTTCATGCTAACACATGCAAGAATCACACTTAATTTTACTTTGTAGGAATATCTTGTAAGTATCAAAACCATAGAAGACCTGTAAGTTCTATTGGAACACTAGTTATCTATAACAAACCTAACATCACAAAATTTGCAAGGTATTTCTTGTCCATAATCACAAGAACATAAACACTCTCTCAATTGCTTTTGAGAATCACTTCTCTGATTGTTCTTTCTTGAGCTGCCCAAGAAAGTAGATGCTGACCTTGGTTTTCCACATCAACCTGTCTCTTTTATTCTAACTCTGTTCTACCAATCTGTTGGTGTCACACAGAAATCTGGATGTCATCAAACTGATTGTTCTGGTCTTTACCTGCTGCTATTTATTCCAGGAATCTGTCTTTTTCTTTTACTCCAATATTTCCCTTCACCCCTGTTTTCTTTCATTATACAGAATCCAAATATTTTCAACTTTCTGCTGCTATTTCACCTCTATGCAGATATTCAGACAAAATTTTTCAATCATAAAGTTATGGTTTGACAGTTACAAGAAATCTAACTGTTTTCTGAAACCACTGGAGATCTCAGGCTGTGGTCTTCAAATAGGTTTGTTTGAAAATGTAGTTATAATCTCTCTAATGAAAATCTTCATTTTTTTGTTTGTAGTTAATCATTGTGCCTGCTTTAGAGATAACTGAGGTATCTAAGAGAGTTAAGGTGAATTAGTGCTATTCAGATATTCCATCTCACTCCAGTTCAAGTGCTTCTTAAATGTCTGGTCAGTCAAGACCGGGTCTGTGTTCAGTTGCAAAACTTATCTTACAGGGTAAGAACATCTATTCCAGCTTGAAAGATAATTCTTGATACTGATGACCCAGTTAGCAGTTGCTGCTGTTTGCCCGAAAAATGTTAATATATTCACAACTGTATGTGAATATGAAGGAATTTCACTGAATAGCACCAGGGTCGACAGTGGCCCAGTGGTTAAAAAAAGAAAAAAAATAAAAGAAAGCAACCAACATTTGTGAATTCATCAATCCAAACAAACTAGTGTCTCCCACTCCCATAATCACACTTGGGACTGGAAATTGTAGTGGTCAAAGCAATTCCACAGAATGACTGCAGTCTCTGATTAGATCTATTACACAGACCTCCACTCCTTGAACAAACAGAATAAATGACAACAACACAAAGTTGTCATCCTTCAAAATGACCGCAAATAGATGTACGTACACACATGTTTACACCTGTATTTCTGAGACTTGCTAGCAGCAAGGAATTAATAATTATGGCTTCTCTTCAGGGCTGTGTATGCTTATGATTTGAGATCTTTTTCCACTTTTCTCTGTAGCCCAGTGACCAAGGAATATTCTTTTTCTTTTACTCCAATATTTCCCTTTCTCCCTGTTTTCTTTAATTCCACAGGTGGAGCCCAGGTATTTCCAGCTTTCTGCCCCTATTTCACCTCTATGCAGATATTCAGATGAAATTCTTCAATCATAAAGTTATGGTTTGACAGTTACAAGTAACCTAACTGTTTTCCTTCCTATAATTAAGGACAAAAGTTAGTTACCTTTTGAGGCATGTAATTTATAGATGACTGGGCATTAATTGCAACTTTGGAAATAACAGAATTGCAGAAAATCAAATTCCTTGGTCAAGAAGACATGAACAAAAAATAGCTGTCTGTCACTTGCACTAATTTTTACAGTGAACAAAGAATTAATGGCAGAATTTAGACTTGTCAGAGCAACTTTCATTGTCAGCTCTTCTTCTGGCCTCTATGTCTCTTTGCTACCAGAAGGCATCGATGTTTTTTTGCAAGCACAAGGCATCACTGAATAAAAGTCATCTGGACACTAAAGAACTACAGTTATCATGACACACCATGCTTTTACCCTTCCACACAACAGTTTTGCAGGACCTGACAAAGAAAAAACACTTCTCTGATTTACCTCGAGCAGGCTTTGAATATGTTTATCTACTGTATTTGTCAAATAATTATGATAAATGGCAAGTGAGTTGTACATCTAGAAGGGCTATTTTAGACAGGGACATCATTTAGCAACTGAGAAGCATGGGTAAAGATAAGTAGCTTTTCATTAAGCAGTTCTTTAGGATATGAAATATGTCTTTACACATTTTCATGCGTTTCAAGGAAGGGCTGACATTGAAGGAGTGCAGTCTTGTTGCTAGAAGGTCACTGTTAGCAGCAGGAGGTTTCTTCACAGAGTAGTCCTTACGTAACAGTAAGGACTACAGTGCAATAAAGTGTCTCCCTCTCTCCCCCCCCGCTGCCCCAGCACCACATTAAATATCCTTCTCTCCTGCGCTTACTTGAAAACTAATTACTTATAGATAGACTGTTGTTTAATGTAACAAGAGAAGTTGGTAGTTCAGAGCATTCTGAGCCTGGAGTTCATCAGAGTAGGTGGCAGAAGCATTTATTTATTTTATAATTTTTTAATTGTATTCATGGATGTTGACTTGAAATGTATGGCCTCTAGGTAAATTTGCTTCTTGCATTTACAAAAAGTGTCCATAAAATGGGCACAAAGACATACACAGAAAATATGGTCAAATTGAGGATATTTTTTTTATCCTGGCATGAAACAGTCTATGGCGATCAAATAGGAGCTCTGACTTTGTTGAACTTTCTTCAGGAAACTCGTTTATCACAGAATCACAGAATGACTGAGGTTGGGAAGTTCCTCTGGAGTTGACCTTGTACACCCTTCCCCACTCAAGCAGACTCACCTATTGCTTAAGTGAGTCATCCAGGTTATAATCTTCCCCAGAAAACCTCTGGGTCAAGGGAGAATGTGCACGCAAATTTCTGGGTGCCCTAAGTTTCTAAGAACTGAAAATCTGGTTCTGCTTCTGGCAGCTTTGACATAACGTGAAAATGTCTAACTTTTCCTGATACAATTCAGCTAGATTCATCAATAAACTGCATTATTGTTTGTTTTTGTGCTAATCATTTACTTACAGTAGGCCTACGCTAACTAATAGGAAAAGGAAAGGTGCCATGAAATGCCATTGTTTGAACTAGTCAGTATTACTACTACTTGGATATTTACACACAGCTTTTACTGCACAGCTAAGATTTTGCTCAACAGTAATCACAGCATTAAAAGCATTAATTGGAATTTGATTGCACTTCGTACCATATCATTACATCGTAAGAGAGAGAATCTAGCTAATGGATGTCTACTGATCACCTCAGGCAGGCAAGAAAAATGAAACTGTGTAAAGAGGACTGACTGGAGAAATTCCTGATATGTGTTTCATTTCTGAAGCATTTTCCACTAGTAACTCTGAATAATCATTAATATTACTGCTCTCAGCCATATAGCCTAAAAAGCACACTATATCCCAAATTACTCTTGAACATGGATTTCTTATCACTTAATAAATTCTATAGCTGTGAGGGCTGGAGGCTTCCTTTCAATTAACTATATCCTTTCTCCACCCACAACACCTTCTGTTTCTGTTCTAGACTCTAAAAACACAGGAGATCTTAGGCTGTGGTCTTCAAATAGGTTTGTTTGAAAATTAGTTATAATCCTCTCTCTAATGAAAATCTTCATTTTCTTGTTCGTAGTTAATCATTTTGCCTGCTTGAGAGATAATTGAGATATCTAAGAGAGTTAAGTTAAATCAGTGTTATTCAGATACTCCATCTCACTCCAGTTCAAGTGCTTCTTAAATGTCTGGTCAGCCTAGACCAGGTCTGTGCTCAGTTGCAAAACTTACCTTACAGGGTAAGAACATCTAAAAAGCTCTGACAACAGATTCATGATATCAGGTACTGAAAATACTTTCTATTTCTCCCTTATGTGACATCCTATGCTGCTTTCTTCTGTAATCATAATGACATGTTTCAATAAAATGACAATGTTGCTTATAAATTCTGTATAAATGAGTAGGCATGACAATTCATTACATGGTTTAGTGGGCATGGTGGTATTCAGTCAAAGGTTGGACTTGATGATCCTGGAGGTCTTTTCCAACCGTAATGATTCTATCATTCTATGAATTTCATAATGTTAAGTCTTAAATAAGAAATTTAACCCTCAAGTTTATATATTTGATGATTATATCATAAAGTGTATAGAAGTATACATTATGATACCACATTTTTGTATGCCATATGATCCAACAACTGTGATTCATATTTAATGCATTTAAATACAGAACAGTATACTTTTTTTAAAACAGAACTGATCACTCTGATGAAAAAGTAGTTTTGCTAACTATCTTAGCAGTTACTAAAAATAAATTAGACTCACAAGTTACATAGGATAATTTACTGTGGTCACAAATCAATTTTCACATGGAATTAGTCTAAGGGCTCTGTTTTTCCAAATATTTTAACAAAGTATGAAAACAAACAATCCTGGAACACCCTGCTGGCAGGAGATTAGAAGTTTCTAAAGATATTCTAATGAGCTATTTATATCACAAATAGACTTACCTATGTTAATCATGCTTGGATTTTGAAACAGAGACAAAATTTGCGTTCTTCATTTTTCTCTTGACTAGGGTAATTATGAAGAGCTTTTTTATATATCTAGAAAAGCATATTTTCTGAAACATTGTTTTGAACTGGATTGTGTCAACATTGTATTTACAAACCTGTTTTGATCTGATATTAACCTCTGGAAAAGAACAGTTATTTATCCTTGGCCATTTGCTGTAATTTCTTTTCCAATCAATAAGCAGCACACAATGTACCAAGTTATTTTTGCAAGTGAGTTCCCCACATTTAAACAGATACTGTATATGAACTTAGAATGATAAACTAATGAATACTTCATGCCTGTCTGCTCTGCCAATGGCAAATAATGAATCCTTTAACCAGGACAACTGACAAAGGTCCTAACTCTTGAGAAAAATACTGTAGCACTATTACTATCCCTGAACATTCATTGTGAGAGATTAAAAATAGGATTTGCAAATGTAAAACCTGTTCCCCACTTAAAGGTTTTCCTCTTTAAAAAGCAAACCTTTTTCTTCTCCTTAAAGTACACAGGATTTTTTTAGGTCCTGAATGTAGTCCCAGTTATGTCGACTAGCCAGACCCCATGAATTTCTCAGAGCACTCAGATTTCCACTGTCATTTTGCAGGGAGAGTTGAATCACACTCACATATCATAACTAGAAGAAAGCAATTTATATAGAGGAAAGTGGCGTGGATACAGTGTAAGTAATGAGGAGATGGATATTGCTGAGGTTTTAGCAGTAAGCTCTGCGAGTATCATCACCCAGAATTTCTTTAAATGTTGTCCACTTGCTGACAATATTTTGGATATCTTTGGAATAAATTCAATTCTTATACTCATAAAAATATACTTCTCATAGGCCTTTTTAAAAGTTTCAGCATAGTAATTCAGCCTTTAGAGAGAAATATAACCACATTACTTATGTCTCTGCTTCTGCAGATGCTTATCCAAGTATATCACTTTAACTAGAAGACTCACCTCATTTAATGTCATGAATGCAATAGTATGCTCACAATTGAGCCATGCACAGGCACTGACATCAGCCTTTGTCTATATAACCTCTTTGATATGTATTACCTAAATGAACAATTTTGCATAGGATACAAAGAATGGAGGGAGAGGTACAAAAGTGCATGATCGGCTACATATTTAAACTATATTTCTGCTGTCTAAGCACAAGTGAGTAAAAAAATTCACCATTATGACTTCATTGAATTATTTTTACTCTTGTATTCCTCAGTTTTGGATACTAGCATGAAATGGTATACTGAGTACACAGGTTGAGATGTATAGCCTTTCAAAACCTCACTGTGGAAGTACATTCTGATACTCACAAGACACAAGCTACTTTCTTCTTGTGCTTCTAAAGGACTAAAATCAACTTTAAGTCCTTTGGGGTTTTGTGCATAGAACTACAATTAACACCACGGCTGATAGTTCTAGGTAACTTTCCATGTCTGTACAGGTGGACAAACTCAAAATAACACAGTATGTAAGAAAGTAAATGTCAGCTCTGGGAAACCCTTTTTCCACATTAGTAGAAACTTTCTGTATTTAGATTGCTTTGGAAGTAAACTTTTTCAGGCACTGCTTCTGCAGGCTGGGAGAAGATTAAATAATGAAAAGCATAGATCATTAATGCAGACCAACCCAAATCATTAGGTAAGCACAGACAAATGTTTGTTTTAAGACAAACCCAATGCAGAGTTGAAACAGAAATTTAAGCCATCCTCACATGATAGATAATTTTGTCTTGTGAAGCTGGTCTCATAAATACTTAGCAATGTCATACACAAGCTTATTTGCTCTGTAGTTTACTACATCATTTGATCCAAGTAAATGAAAACAATCTTTGAAAATTCCCTTTATGACCAGAATTCTTCCTTTTGCTTTATTCTTCTTTAAAATGAAATTATCATTTATAAACATACCTCAGTTGTTACAGTTTGTTATATCCATGGGCTTCACATCACCTAGGCCTACTGGAGTAGGAAGACGAGGCACATCTCCTTCTGCTGGAGGCATGTCTGTCTTTATTCTGCTTAGTAACAGCAGAATAAAGAGGCCAAAATATTTGTTAGGCTTTGGCATATCCTGATAACTGACATGGGGTTGATGAGCCAGTTTGAAAGCATTGAGCTAGTAGAAATAACTACAAACATTTTTTCCTTCCATTTTTTTACTTCATCGATCATGTTCCAAACACAATCTTGCTGCTCTTTCTGTCTGCTGTTTGAAGAATGATCAAGTGAACTAACAATCCTTACTGAGAAAAGATCATTTAAGTTGCAGCTATGTTTTTACTTTAACTGAAATATCCATTTTCTTTCACTGATTTGTTGTTAGTGAAATCAGTCACTAAATGATTTTCATAAATCTAGCACTTTGTCCAGCAAACAAGTACAAGCCCACACCCTCTTTTGTGAATAAATCTATGTGGCACAGAAAATGTCCCACATGAAAGTACTTCACCACATCCCAAGTTTGTTGTGCTCTTTTTTATAAACCTCTTTAGAAAAGGTGTTCTCTGTGTGTATGTGTGTACCTGTAGAATGAAAGACAAATCATGTGATGTAATGAGATAATGATTCATCTCTTGGTAGAAAACTTTATTGTTTCATATCATACTGATAGTACTCAGGATATTGATGAATATGCTGAGACTATAATTACAGGAAGACACCTCCCTCATGCAAATCTTGGGATTTCTGTCACCCAAACTATGTGAAAAGAGGGATGTTCATGCCAGTATTATTTGAATTAATGTCCTTCTGATCACAATGTCATTGCTGCTCTTGATAGGACAGCTAGTACGTTCTACTACTGCTCCTGAAGGCCCCCAATATGACATTATATTTGCAACCTGTTTCTTAGTCAGAACCAGATAAGACAGTGACTTGCCCTTTTCTTTGGTGTTCCATATCCTCGAAATCTTGAAGAAAAACAGCTTCCAAATTTTAGCTATAAATCCCCTCCTTCTGAGATCACTTTTACACCTTGCAGAACCAAAATGAATTGGATCGAGCAAGAAGAAGTGGAACAATGCATAGCAAACCAAGCATTTAGGTACTGAGTGCTGTATCAAAATGAAATATGCAGTGGAATACCCTGTGTTCAGAACTGCTTCTTGCCTCAGTGCCTCCAGCTTCTGAAGGATATCCTGTGGAAGAGTGTAGGTACTGGATACAATAAAGCCCTGTATAACTGTTGTATAGCATTTTGCTACAGCCTTCTTCTCAATGTGTTGAGTAAGAATTTGCTGACCTGTCTGGGGTCTCAAAAAACACAGCTTTGGTAATATTATCTACTTCCCCTTTCCCCCATATGAAAACCCTTAAGGAGAAGGAGGCACCTAAGACTCATAAATGCTTGTGGTCAGAAGGAATGAAAAAAGTCAGAGGATTCACAAGCAATCAGAAAGTGTTATTAGCAAATTTCACATTTAGCATGGAAATTGGAATATTAGCCCCTGAAATACTATAAAAGCACTCAGCAGTGGATTATGGATAGAGGTGAAAGAGAAGAAAGAAATCAAAATGGGAGAGATGCATTAAAGAAAGAAAGGGAGAAATTAAAAGAAGAAAAGAAAAAGAGAGAAAATAGATTTTTAAAAATCACCTGTGACAGCATCAGTCTGGCTGGTGAGATGTTGATCTTGGCTTCAGCATTGATCCAAATGATAAGTGTTGACCAGCTACGATGGTCCAGGGTCCAGGGTATGCTGCTGCCATTGGCTTGGTGGGTGGGGGTACCTTTTTATGGATAGCTTTCTCTGCCCTGAAGATAGGTTTCTTTGCTCTATCTCTATGGCCCCCCTTTTCCAGTCCCATCTTGTTCGTTCTCATGGTGTGTTAATACCAGCAGTCCTTGGCTGGCTCCACAGCCATCCAGTTAATAATGTTTGAGAGGCATACACATTAGCCCCTTTCCTTCTGGGAATCAAGAGCTCAAAAGGTTCTTAAAAGAGTGGAGTTTAGTCATGGTAATTTCCCATTCTGGTTCAATAACAAAAGATTTTTCTTCTTGGATTGTTATTCAGGCAGGAAAAATAGGTTTCCAAGGCTGTTCATCAAAAATAGGTGCTTGTTAGACAGTACTAGTTCCTGAGAACAGTGTTCCTGATAAGCTTGAGAGGGACTTAGACCAGGTACAGTTCATGAAGGCTGAGGCTTAACGAGTATTTCTCAGATCACAGTGCAGCTTGGGGCAAGGGGGATGCACCACTACAGTCCACCCCACGACTCAAGACAACTTCTCTGGCCCACTACTCTCATTACATATATAAGCTCAAGTGTGCTTCTGGAATGAAAGGTGTAAGGATTTTGGAGATAGAAAGGTTTGTGACAGAGGCGTTTGAGGGAAGAGAGAATAAGGTCTATCTAGAAAAGAGGAAATGAATGAAAGAGCAAATAAATGAAAAGGTAACCCGGAGTCTTGGAATGGAACAGAGAAGGTGGAATTAGAGGGAAAAAATTTGATTTAAGGAGAAGGTATAGCCATTTGACAGAAAGGAGGCATTAGAAGATACAAGAAGTAGATGATTCTGAAAAGGCACTGTATGTGATTGGTTGCAAGAGAATGTGAAGCATCACTGAGAGGGAATGAACTTGCTTGTTGCAAAACCAAGCAAGAGTTCACAGAACCAAATCCAGAGGAGGGAAGTAAAACGAAGTCTGGAGAAGAAACAGCCTCTATTTCTCTGTCTTGTTCTTTTTTTTTTTTTTTTGACTCATGACTTCATCCTGAATATTCAGAACTTACTTGAGATCAAAACATGAATCATGTTGCTATCATTCCATAAACACTGGAGTTGAAATTTACTGGCTCTGTTGTGTCCTTTGTGCCTCTCAGTGAAGAAAACAAATGAGAAAGTACCAGCAAATTCTTACGTTGTGGGCTTGATTTCCACCAGTTCATGTTTGTGCTAGCTTGGGTCTATTTTAGCAAAAAAAATATATGGACGTTATTTGCATCCTAAAAAGATGTCTGCTGAAGCTCATGATGAATGGGTTGTCACATTTATAACAGAACTTTGAGAAGTTGTTTTCTGTTGTTAAAAAACCCCCCTGTGACTAATATGTGATTTCCCTCACAAGGCTAGTTTAATGTAGAAAAGAGCTTTTCAACATGGAAAAACAAAGGACTTGGCACCCGAGCTTGTTAATAATCTGGATTCAGTACAACAGATTTAATCTTTCCATTCCTTTCTCATGAATAACTACTTTGGCTAAAATACAGATTTTTCTCATGGTCCTAATTTCTGTTTTAATTGAATTGCTGAGAATGAAAATGATTAGAGAATGTTGTGTGGTGAGCAGCTTTGTTTGGATAATGTGGTTTTAATACCTCTTGTTCTGCCCAAAATACACAGTCTTCCATAAAAGGATGCGATAGTGCATAGCTTACATACTACGTTCAGTAACAGTAAATGTTCAGTGGGATTGCATTTGGTGATTAATAGACGCGATGGAAGGAGAAAAATTGAAAGGTAATATGAGCAGAGTAATTATAAGGAAACCATTTTTACTGTTTCAGTGAAGTTCTGCAATCTGTTTATAAAGGTCAGTCAGGTCATTCTGTAAAAATGTTTCCTTCTGATATCAGAATTCATGGAAACTGCAATATTTTATATTCTAAATTGAAAACAAGCTAAACACAATGCTTATGGAAAATGCTGGATTAAGAGCACTCAAACTTCAGGATAGCACTACATACTTCAGGATGCTTTATCTAGATTGACCTGTCATTGAACTTGCAACTACCTCTGGACCAACCGCATTTAGAAATGAGAGAATAATTTGATTTCCATAAAATCCTTTACTTGAACATAATTATCAAATATGACGCGATGTTTTTGTAATGGAGACATGTGCCCACTAGTCACAGACACTTTTCTATATTTTCAATCAGGAAATACATTCTCTGAAGTTAATGGGAGCCTTGTAGAGAGAAAAAAAATTACTTTAATTGAATCTGCATAAATTGACCAGCTTCAACAGAAGAGGTTTAAACTTGGCCATCCTGAGGTAGACTTAAAGCCATGACAGAGCATGACAGGGTCCACTCTAGCAAAAGATGTTTTTCTTTTTTGGTACTGTAGATTTTTATCAATACTGTTGTTGACATATTTATAGGCCCACAGCAATAAAGACAATAGTAACTGTAGGGAACTATAAAGAGAGAGGTGCTGAAAAAATTTTGTATTTTTCTTTTCTCTTTTCACATTCTATCTCGCAAGGTTTCCTAATGCAGCATCCCTGCTTGGAGAATCCTCATCTTGCCTCCCAGTGCTTCTCTATGCCTCTTGATTTGCTAGTAGAAAGGAAGCAACATGAGAGGAAGGGAGAAACACTCATTCCCTCCCTCAGATGAATGAGCAGCTTCTTCCATAACTATACTATAAGTCTCTCTCCACAGGACTGCTCTCAATCACTTCTCCACCCAACCCGTAAGTGTGCCTGGGATTGCCATTACCCAGCTGTAGGACCTTGCACTTCGTCTTGTTGAACTCCATGAGATTTGCGTCTGCCCACCTCTCAAGCCTATCAAAGTCCCTCTGCTTGACTTCATATGACTGTCATGAATTTTTTAAAATGATGGATAGCTGCTTAGCAACTTTGTCTGCCATGTCCCTCAGGACCCACAGATAAACCACATTGGGTCCCATGGACTTGTGCATGTTCAGGTTCCTCAAATGGTCATGAACCTGATCCTCTCCTATAGTGGGTTTAGGGTCTTCCTTCCCTCAGTCTCTGCATTTGCCTTTCTTGACTTGGGCAGCATGGCTTGAGCACTTGCCATTGAAGACATTGAAAACCTCAACCCTCTCTTTATCGGGGGTAGTCTGGTCTCCTGTTTCCTTCTGGAGAGGGCCCACATAATCCCTAGTCTTTCTTTTCCCTGCAACATATCTGTAGAAGCCCATTCTATTACCCTTAATATTCCTTGCCAGATTCAATTCTGTCTGGGCCTTGGCTTTCCAAGCCTTGTCCCTAGCTTCCCATACAATTTCCCTGTATTTCCCCCAGGCCACATGTCCTCATTTCCACCTCATGAAAGCTTCTTTCTTTTGCCCTGAGTTTGCTCAGCAACTCCTTATCCATTCACGGAGGCCTTCTGGTATTTTTGCCCAATTTCTCCCTTGTTGGGATACACTGCTCCTGATCTTGGAGGAGGTAATCCTTAAAAAACAGCTAGCATTCTTGGGCCCCTCTGCCATCCAGAGCTCTATCTCATGGGACTGACTCTACAGAGCATGTCTTTGAAGAAGCCAAAGTCTGCTCTCCTGAAGTCCAGGGCAGTGGGCTGGCTGTGTGCCTTCCTCACTGCCCTGAGGATCTCAAACTCCACTATCTTGTGGCCACTGCAGCCAATGCTGCCTTGGAACACCACATTCCCCATCAGCTCCTCCCTGTGGGTGAGCACATAGTCCAGCATGGCACCTCTTGTCATCTCCTCAATCATTTGTGGAAGTAAGTTTTCATTGATACATTTGAGGAACCTCCAGGAGTGCCTGCGCCCTGCTGTGCCGCCCCTTCGACAGATATTGGGGTGGTTGAAAACCCCCATGAGGACCAGGTCTTGCAAACAAGAGGCAAGTCCTATCTGCCTATACAGGGCTTTGTCCACACCATCCTCCTGATCAGGTGGCCTGTAGCAGACTCACAGCAGAACATCCCCTGCTCTCCCCTTAATCTTGTCCCATAAGGTCTCAGCTGGCTCCTCATCCTTCTCTGGGCAGAGCTCCGTAGTCTTCAGTTGGTTATTGACATAGAAGGCTACACCTGCTCCTTGTCTCCCTACCCTGTCTGTCCTAAAAAGCCTAAAACCTTCCATTCCAATGTTCCAGTCATAGGAGCCATCCCACCATATCTCCGTGATGCCAATGATATAGTGTCAATGTAGGTGTGCGCACATTTATAGTTCCAATTGTTTGTTCCCCATACTATGTGCATTTGTATATAGGCATCTAAGCCAGGCCCCAGGTAAAGACAACTTGCTGGCTGGAGTATCTGGATTGCCTTTGCACAGTTCCATTACAGGTGATGATATTCTAGTCTTAGCTCTCTGCTGCTGTCATTAAAATTTAGTGGTACCTTCTTCCCATACAGGCTATATTTTGAAGCCAGAAGAAAAAAAATAACAAAACCCCTTGTCTACTGCACTGTATTCAAATTGAAGACAAACCTTGAAACAGATCTCCTGCACTTGTGTGCATACATACATTGTATATGCATGACTTCTAAGAACAATACCACCACACTGTGTTTTGTATTCTAAGTGTATTCTTTCTAAATCTCTAGCAGAGTTCTCACAACATCTGAGATACACCAAATAGTTCAGAAATAAAAAGACAAAGCGGTCTCCTCTATCTACAAATCTTATTTACAGCTCTCCTTACATACACAGCTGTTTAGTTTGTGGCACACATTCTAGTGCACTTTAATAAAGCTGATCCTGCTTCATCATCTCCAAGTCCCTGCAGATTTTCATGTACTGTGTGATTAATTACTAGTTTTCTAGGCCTCTTGCTGGTTTCATTTAAAAAAACCCTACCAACAACCAAAAACTTCAAAAAAAAATCAAAGAGCTAGTAGAACAAGTTGTTATCTGACAAGCAGAAACAACTAAGCCAAATTTTCTTTGCATTAATGTGCTATATCACCTGATTCCACCACCCTGCTAGCTCTGGTCTATGGTAGGGCATGTGGTGTGACTGGATCAGCCACACCAATGAATGGGCTGGGGCCAGCCTGCTCGTCTCCCTCATCTTTCAAACAGCTATTTCCACAGATGAAAAATTGGAATGGGGCTTGAGACCTGTAGGATATGAGACTTGAATCCTTTGAAATGGATTTTAAATGTGCTGGCACATAGAGCAGGGAAAAAATAGCAAATGTGGCAAAAATGATCATAAAAAACTACACTCATCACTTTTCACCTCATCACTGTATACAACTTCCTTGTTAGGGGAAGTGGAGGGGCAAGCATTGACCTCTTCTCTCTGGCAACCAGTGATAGGACCTGAGGGAATGGTCCGACGGTGTGCCAAGGGAGGTTTAGGTTGAGTATTAGAAAAAAGGTTCTTCACTCAGAGGGTGATTGGGTGGAGCTGGAACAGCTCCCCAGGGAAGTGGACACAGAACCAAGCCTGACAGAGCCCAAGAAACTCTTGGACAATGCTCTCAGTCACATGGTGTGATTCTTGGGGGTGTGTGTGTGTGGAGCCAAGAGCTGGACTTGAAGATCCTCATTGGTATGCTCCAAGTCTGAATATTCTGTGATTCTTCTCCATACCTTTGTCACTAACTACCTACATTTCATCAGTTAAAAGATTTACATGAATCACAAATGCTTGCAAGATGAAGACAAATACTGACAAGGTCTGCTAAGATACTAAATCAGCACTTAAAAGTTGCATACTCGACCTGAATTAGCTGAATAAATTTTTGCATATAGATAATATGTGTTTACTTTTCTAGTAGTGTTTTATTATCTTTAACAATAGGAGCTTACAGTGTCTGTGGCTTATAAATGAGAATTTTCAAATATCAGTACAGCAACTCAGAACATTTCTCATAATAATTTTGTAAGCTAATGCCAAAAACACGTAGTAATAGAGTTTTGTGACAAATCATCTGTTAGATTTCAGTTGACAGCTTGTCAGATGTTAATCATAAATAACTACAAAATATGGCTATCATAATGTATGAAAAAAATAAAGGGAGAGGCCACTACAGAGTAACCTTTCTAATCCACCTCCCCTGATCCCTCTTGCCTTCCTGATCTCGCTCTGTACTAACCTGATGTCCACTGATTCCAGTTGTTAATGGAATGCCCTACTGTGCTAAAGAGCTTAGTGGGATGCCATTTACCAGGAATGCAAGCAAAAATACAAGGCAAAACAGATGAGAGAAAAATAACACTCCACACTATGAATAGAGTACTATTTAATATATGAAATTCATGAGACTGACCCATGAAGGAGTATGGTTGGTCCTTCACTTGCAGAGCTATGGCAGAAGTCATTCAAGAATATGGTCACAAGTAGGAAAGTTGACCTGTTTCACTCCCTTGTTTGCTGCATCTTTTGAGTTTTAAAGCTGCATTCACATCCCGTGCTTTACACCAGACTTGCACTGCTGGTACATAGCTTCCATGAGAATACTGAAAACAGCTGCATAAGCAGGAAGACAGGATTTAAACAGTTAATTTTGAATGATGAGAGAGAGATGCTATTTTTATAAAAACTCCGAGGGAATACATGATACTTATGTGCAAATAGAAGAATCTTCATTTCAAAAAAAAAAAAAAAAGGAAAAAGATTCCTATCTGCAAAACTTAGTTTAAGTGCTACCTTAGAGATTGTTCAGTATTTTATGGGGAAAATATCAAAGTCAATAAAATGTGTAAATGCATTTCCAATTCAGTGCTGTACTAACCTTAGAGTAACATTGCACTGCAATCTTGGCAAAAATAGAACACCGGTGTAGAATGACATGTTCGATTTTTAAAAAAAATTCAGTTTGGGAAAAAAGAAATCCACTTTAACGAGTAGTTTGTAACACATGAATTAGGCTTCTTCCTGTGCTATCTCCTCTTAACAGGGAAGAAATGTTAAAGGAGTGTTAACAAACCACATCAATGCCTTTATGTATGTGTGTGTGTACACTTCTATCTCAGATATAAAATTTAGGCTACTGATAATAAGTGATGATATGCAGTAAAGCAACTGTTAAGCATACAGTGTTTTAATGCTCCTTCATGAATTTAGGTTAATTTCTTCTTTTTTTTCTTTAGCATCCCTACAAAACCAGGAAATCTTATAAATAATATTAATGAGATGTAGTTTTAATGTTTCTATAGAAAGAAATGCAATTATTCCTGATGTGAGGCATTTACTCCTAATGTGTACTGTGAGACTGACTGAACAGAAGGAAGAACTATACAACATGCTTATGACTCTAAAATAAAGAAAAGCTAAATGTAGTCTCCAAAACTTACATCTATGTTGTGATGCCACATGCAAAATATAAACTGCATGGGTTTATTGCTCAATTCTTCAATGTCATGCAAGGATCACAGCATGAAGAGCACTAAAACAGCTAAGTATACTGATAAGAACTGCTGGGACGTAACATTAAAACTTGAAATACCTATTTAGTGTTGCCATTTCAAAGTAAATACAGCCCTGCAGCCATTTCAGTGAAGGGGGCGAAGGTGATGATTTAATTCTTGATTCCTTTAACCACATTTATTTCAATAAAGACCAAGTATCATTTTGCCCAGCTTTTGACTTTTGTTGTTTTACTTTGAAGATACAGCTGCTTGTTGAAAAGCTAGTCTTTCATGTAATAGTTCTTTATGACAAGACAAAAATTAATAATCTCTGCCACACTTCATATATTTACCTTTTCATACAGAGCAATTATTTTGCGAAGTTATTTGGTATTTTGAAAGGTACTACTTGGAAAGGACAAGTGTTCTTTTAAGTGTAAGATTATTTGGGGGACCATTTTCCACGGCATAACTGGCAGCATCAAAAGAAGACAACAAATTACAGAACTTGGAGAGAACAAAGTTTATTTTCACTTCTGTCAGCCTTCATGTCAGCAGCAATACCTTCTAGGGGATGATAAAATATGATTATATAATAGAAAACACCCAAATCACTGTCCTCTGCAGAAAAGTAGCAATGATCTGATCTGCAATGAACTTTGCAGATATCAGCATGACCGATTTCAGAATCAGGGACTACACAGCTTGATCAGCTTGCAGACAGTCATCACCAGAACTCAGGACAAGAAGCACCAGTCTGGCCAATAGTGCACCCGCAGCTTTATTCTGCTGAAGCCAGTGAGCCAACTTTTGTGGCACCAATATTAATGGACTCCTGTCACCATAATGATGGAGCAGCACTTACTGTACTTATCCTAACGCTCTATCCCCATTTTACACAGGAGGAACTGTGTTACAGAGGGCATTACATTCCAGGCTTCTGAAGATGCAGAGAGGGCAACGGTGATGTTTCCCAAAGCACTTTTCACCTCAGTCCTACTGTTGCCACCTACGTTCTAGGCGCTGTTCCTTCTCCGCAGAGGATTGGACAGGGCAAGACGAGTCGCGACGGACCCTTTTTTTTTAATCCCACCGGTTGTGCCAAGCAACAAGTGGCGTCACTCAGCACGGAATCTGACAATCCTTCAGGCAGAAAACCAGAGACTTGCCGTACACCAGAACGACCGAATGAGGAAACACCGCTTACCCCGGGACACCCCTTCTCGGACCGGCGAGTGCAGCACAACCCCAAGTACTTGAACCACCAAGCGCAAGAAGTTGAGCATTTAAACTCCAGGCGAAGTTCTGGCGGGAGGAGAGACGGCGGGCGGCGCTAATGCTGCCCGCATCCCCTCGACCTGTCACCC
>NW_008664360.1:0-26750 GCF_000695815.1 Acanthisitta chloris | reverse complement strand
TCTGCAATGATGTTACCTCTAAGGACAGTTTCGGTGATGCTATCAAGATACCCTCATATTTTAAAAGTCTTGAATCTGTTCTCCACTTCTCTGCTTTTTGTTGTAGGATGCCTCTAATATTATGTGGTGATAAAATTTTTAGCTCTTCCCCCAAATGTAATTTTAATTTTTAGCTCTTCCCCCGAATGTAATTTTGTGTGCTTCTTCTGTTAGTAAAGCTGCTGCTACAACAGCTTGCAGACAAGTGGGCCACCCTCTACTGACAGGGTCCAAAAGTTTGGATAAATATCCCACTGGTTTCTTTTTCCCTACCCAATCTTGGGCTAAACCCCCATATGCTGTTCCTTCTCCAATATTAACAAGTAAAATGGTCTTTTCAAATCTGGAAAGCTCAACACTGGAGCATTAACTCATTCTGCCTTTAAGTTTTCCAATTGTTGTTCATCCTCTTTAGACCATTTTAGCAAACCCTCCTGAGTTAATTTAGCATATAGAAATTTGGTCTTTCTACTCTAATCCTCGATCCACTGCCTCCAGTACCCAAATAATCCTAATAAATTGTCGTCCCTGTGGCTTTGTTTTTGGAGCCGCTATTGACAGAATACCCTTCACCCTTTCTGGATCGAATTTCTTTGGTCCTTCGTTTAGTCTATGTCCTAAATACTTGACTTCTGTCTCCACAAATTGCAGTTTTGGTTTGGACACCTTTAACCCCTGGAAGCTTAAGAAGTTTAACAATTTGATACTCCCTTGTCGGACTGTTTCCTCATTTTTTCCTGCTAAAAGGAAGTCATCGACGTATTGAACCAGGGTGACATCTTTGCCCAGCTCATTTCCTTTTCACATCTGCTCCAAAGCCTGCCCGATCACGTGGACCCAGAAGTACATCAAGAGGACCCGGAAGTAGGACCGTGGGAACCAGAAGTAGATGCAGACAACCCGGAACTAGGACCATGGTAACTCGGAAGTAGATCAAGAGAACCCAGAAGTAGATCTAGACGATGTAACTCGGAAGTAGATCAAGAGAACCCGGAAGTAGGACCGTGGGAACTCGGAAGTAGATCCAGAGGACCCGGAAGTAGATCTAGACGACCTGGCACTTAGTGCCATTGTCTAGTGACCACAGTACGGTTGGACTTGATCTTGGAGGTCTCTTCCAACCACTTTTTGTAATTGATACATTGGGGGAAAAAATGCTTTTATTATTCCTACAATACAACATTTTAAAAATTCTCATATGAGCTGGAGTTTAACCAGTTGTTCCTTTATATATTAGTTATTCTGAATAAAATCACATGTTGTTATAAAGAAGAGGGAGAAAAATCAAATGCAAAAATTCCTCTAACACAGCTAACCACTCTGCTTTTGTCTCAGCCAGGACTGTAGCCATCTGGGATGGATACACTGTGATGAGTAAAACTTTTGCAATACAGGAAAGCAGCATTACAAACAAGAAAAAGCAGATCTTTAACACTTGGAGAAGTACTAAGGTAGAACTTCAATCAAGAACTAACAGCATGACTGTCAACTGGGATCAAATAGATCTAGCATGGTGGCCATTAAGCAGCCTTCAAATTAAGACTTGAGATAAAACCCATTCTGCCATAATCCTCCCAGTGAAAATACTCAGAGAGCAACTGCAAATTACATGAACATTGGGAAAAAAAATTAACTATCCACATAGAAATAGCTACAGCCAAATTTCAGGCTCTTAAGGCTTTTAGTATCATGTGGTTCCTTTTTATTGTCTGCTAAGAATCACACCTAGTTTCTTGGACTGCAAACAAACAGATTAGTGTTTCTTGTTCCTGTTTCCACTTCCTCTCTTTCATACTAAAATGTCGGAACAAAATCGGTGGTGAAAATATTCATAATCAAACCCAACAACTGTCCCTTGCAGGAGTGACTCAGCTGGATCTGTACTCTGCATTATAAGGATGGAAACCTAATGAATTCCAAAGGGAGTTCTCTGCCTCTTCCCTATGGGCATCAAAATCTCCCTTACACAGGAAAATCCCCAGCCATAGGTGCACAGTGAATATCTTTTCCAGCGTTCTTAGCAACACTCACAAATTCTGACATTTGTCCATGCAAGTGTACAACTTCTTTCACTTGTTTTGCACATCCCCACCCCTTCCACAGCTCTCCTTTCTCCACTTCCACTGGAATTTTTGCTCTTTAACTCCAGTGACTGCCTCAGTCTCCAGTTTTGGTAAAATGGTTCTTCCAGGCTATCATCATAGAATCAGCCAGGGTGGAAAAGACCTCCAAGATCATCAAGTCCAACCCTACTATGGTTACCAGACCATGGCACTAAGTGCCACATCCAGTCTCAGCTTGAAAACCTCCAGGGATGGGGAATCCACCACCTCCCTGGGCAGCACATTCCAATATCTGAGCACTCTCTCTGGAAAAAATCTCTTCCTAATCTCCAACCCAACCCTCCCCTGGCAGAGCTTGAGTCTGTGCCCTCTTGTCCTGCTGCTGGTTGCCTGGGAGCAGAGACCAACCCCCACCTGACTCCAACCTCCTGTCAGGGAGTTGCAGAGGGTGAGAAGGTCTCCCCTGAGCCTGGAATAAATGGCAAGATCAACACGACATCACTGGTATAACTAAGCACAAATTCCATCCACAGGCATAGATTCCTGCAGATTCCTCATATTCCTAAATCAAAATATTACAGAAGTAGAGAAAGGAGGAAATCTTTCCTATTTCCAGGTGTCTATTTATAAATCCTCACTCCTGTATTGCTCTTCTACTAGTGGTATAAAGAGTAAATCCCTCTGTAGGCTGAACTTGTAACAATTCCAGGTCCTCACCTTCCCGGATAGCAGAGGTGTCACTGCTCAACCACGAAGAGCTTTGACACTTTTCAGTTTAAAATTCCATGATGTCTAGGAATATGTCGTTGCTGGTCCAGTGGAGGGCAGCAAAATATTGACTAAAGAGATTCTTCTTTCAATTCTCTCAGAGTTGTCTCAACAAATGTCTCCATAAAAACCTTGGAAGTGTTCAGTACTTCTTAGTTTGGTTTACAAGACCTTACATATTTATTTATTTGAGTCAGGAATAGGTTTTAGAATATCTGAGACTATTTTCACATCAGAGATCATGCCATAAAACAAACAGTGCTTCCTGTATAAATAACTCTGCGGTGCTCCCATTTTCCCAGGACTAATGACATCTGTATCAAGAGGAGGAGGGTACTGTGCTCTGCCTCAAATCCTGTTAGTCTTCTCTCTGGAAAGCTTGTGTAAATTTATCAATGGTTTAAATCCAACTGTGTCTCTCCAGCACAGCTGTATCACCATACTGATCATCTTGCATAATTCATTTGCTCTGAGCACATATCTTAGCTTTTAGCTCAATATAAAGGAGAGTCAGCAGTACTAATGGAATCATTTGAAGACTGTCCTAAAGCTGGAAGCCAAATTAAAATGGGAAAATATTTTAATGAATCTGTTAATGGATTTTGTTGTATTCTCTTCAGTACAATCTGAACATCAAATATATCAAGTTTACACTGATTTTTCATGAAGAGCTACTAATAATAGAATTCCATGCAAGGACAGACTGACTGCAGAAAGACTGCTGAGAATAAAATATAGCTTCAATCTAAATCACAGAAGCTGTAAAAGGTCTTTACCTAAAGAGTGTGGATGTGTTTTGTAGCTTGTAAAAAACTCCCTCTCTTTCATGGCATGGCTGGTGTATCCTCTGGGAATGAGCTCTCCCGCTGATCATTATAATGACAACACGGCAGAAGGCAGAACAAAGAGTCCCCACAGAATGGTTTGGAGTCAGGGAGGGGGCAGAGGCAGCTGCATTTTGCCTCCAGCACCTGCTCAGGCTTTACACTGAGCTGGCAATACCTGGGGCACAGAGCAGCTCCAGCAGTGGAGCTCACCCTGGTAGGAGAGGGGAACAGTTGCCCAAGGGTGACCAATTTTGCACCTCTGGCATTGGTTTTAAGCAGTCAGTTCAGGAGCTCAAGCTGAAACACTGGGGCACACAGTGAGAACGATGCACACATTATGGACAGAAGTTTGAACTATGTAGGAGAGGATTTTTCCTGGCAAATACTGGCAAAATCCAGCTGTAAATGAAGCAAAGAGCCATCAGCTGGATCCTGGTGTATACCAATGAGTGCATAGATAATGTAGTGAGTGCACTGGAGAAACCCTCCTACACTACAAAATGGGCTGCGGGGAAAACACAAAGAAATTATTCCTGATTATATCCCTGGAAATTCAGAGTAGCCTATGCAAAAGTAGCTCTTCTCGGAACCAGGAAGAGTTTTGCTGTTTCTCACTAAGAATTTGGCAGCAGATGGTACCATAGATACTCGACTGCAGACAAGAAAAGTGAAGAAAATAATCATGGAACAGAATTGCTGAACTGTAAAGAGCAAGGAGTACAGTTGGGGAATACAACAAGACACTGGACTCTCCTGCAGGACTGTCACAGCAACAGCATATTTGCAGCTGATGCTTTAGACAAGATAAAACTCTTGATAGCTCAGAGAAGATACAAAAGAGACAGGAGATCTCTCAGCAAGAGGTGAGATTTCGACCAGGAAAGGGGAAAGCACTGATGGGGGACACACAGATAATTTTATGGAGCTTTATTCCTAAATTAATGAACTCCTAAAGTAGGATATTTCAACATAAAACAAATTACCCATTTTCTCTTGGAACTGGAGGAGCTATCCATAAGAAATACTTACCTAGGTAGGAGGTAAGTGTATATAATAAATCTTGAGTAGTTACAATGCACAAAGTACCTGTATGTGCATCTGAATTACACTTCATGCTCATACTTGGCTCTGGCAAATTATTTTCACTGGCACATGCTGCAGTAAATGTCATTACAGAAAACACAGTGCTCATAGAGCAAGTGCCAGCACCAGAGAGGAAACCTTGCAAAAGGAAAAGTGCTCTGCCCTACAGTGTGCAGGGAATGACTCAACAACTGTCCCAGATCGTGCCACGTTTGTAAGGTCACCCAGACCTGCTGAAGAGCAGGAGAACAACCTGTGCAGGTTTCACCCAGCACAGTTGTCCTTAACTGGAAAACATCAAAATCATTTCTAAAACATATGGAGCTGTCTCAAGTGGTTGTTTACAGTGGTATTAATTACTATGGAGCCTGATCAGATGGAGAAGTTAAAAGGAACAAAGCCGGAAAAGCAAAACAATAGCAAAGAGAAGGAGTGGCCCAGTGCACACAATTACCAGATTCACAGCTGCTAAAAAACATCTCACAGAGCTGACTCCCTGGGACTGAACTGTGCTGCCAAGGTTGTCAGAGAGACACCCATGCAAACACTGGAGCTGGGCTTCCCTTTCCAGAGTTACTGACTTCCCATCCAGTCTGGGAGCATCGCTCTGTCCCGCTCAGTGTATTCCCTACTGCTTTTGCTGTCAGATTCTCTTTAGCTTCCACTGGCCCAACTCTGCCTGCTTAAGTCTGGCCCTTTTATAGCACCACTAAAAGCCACTAAAGGGTTGGGAACTCCTGCTCAGCCTTGGCAAAACACACATTTATATTCCTGGGATGAGAGTCAGCACAGTCTCTTCACAGCTGAAAGACTGGCACTGTGTACTGAGGTGTCCCTTGTCTTGCCCATTGTCTGGCCTAGTTCCCCAATATCTTTCCCTGCCTTAAACTGCTAAATTACCTCCACCTTATGCAAAAATATGGGCAAAAGAAATAATGCCTTTTACTCTTCTCCCAGCTCCTTGTCCCCACCTCCACTACTCACTCCTCACTTCCTCTTATATTTTTCCTTTTCAGCTCAGTATCTTTTCCAGGGCAGCATGAGGTTCACTTGGAGCAAGAGCTCTGACCTTATACATAGCAAACTGTCTGTGATTGAAAGTTCACCTGGGTGTACACAGCAACTGGCCCAGAATGCATAAAACAAAATCTAAATACATTAGCTTTTATATATGATAGGTCTGACATCACCCACTTACCTGTATTTCTACCTGGCACAAACAAAATATTTGATAAAAGTCTCAGTCATAACTATCTCTGTAACTGGGGTTGTAGAAAACAAAACAAGAATTATTCTCAAAGGTAGTGCAAGGGTGGTTTATACTCTTTTCCTGCAGTGAGAGATTAAGCTCACTGGGAAAATAAATACTGTAAGTACAACTAACCTTAATCAAAAGCTCATTGTGGGCCAGAAGAAAGCAGCACCTTACTGCCCTGGGCTCTGCAAGAGTGGCAAAGCTGCAGCTGGGAACAGAAAAGCAACTTGCAAAGGAGCAAATCCCTGGGGGTTTTCAAGCTGAGACTGGATGTGGCACTTAGTGCCATGGGCTAGTAACCACGGTAGGGTTGGACTTGATGATCTTGGAGGTCTCTTCCAACCAGGTTGATTCTATGATTCTATGAAATGTTGGCTGGGAGGGAGGCACCTCACAGCTGGGACAAACAACCTGGGTATGCAGGGGAAACCAAGAAGCCAGAGGTCCCAAAGAATGGCAGCAGCAGAGCAGCAGGACACAATGCCAGCTCCACAGGGGCTCGTGTGCTAAATGATGGCCTGGGTCTCCAGGAGGGAGGGGGAGAGAGAGATGCCTATCTTACAGCTTTTGTATGGGCTCAGAGTCTGCACTGCAGAACAGCTCCTTTGTCTCTGCCCCTTGTTGGGTCTAAAAGCCATGAGGCATCAGGCCAGATGGCCAGGGCAGCCTCCAGGACCAGGGGACTGGGAGGGGGAAGGAAAAAGTCATTCCTTGAGTTCACACTGGTCCCTGAGGCTTAGAGAACAAAACTCCAGGGAGTGCAGACAGCCTCAGGGGGGGAGTTAGGTTCTCAGGCAGCTAGGAGGCGATCACAGGGAAGGAGAGGAGCTGGGGATGCACCTACAGACATAAGGTCTTAGCTGCTTAGATCTGCTTGGAGAGATGTGTGTGATTTCAAAGTGCAGCTGGTGAATGGGATCTCCATTTGCTCACCATGCCACAGGCATGCCAGGAACAAATCTAGTTTAAAAAGAAAGCCCTATAACCTTATGGTCCCTGAGAGCTGTCACTGGGGGAGCTGCCCAAAATAGAAACTGTGCAGTGGGTGCCAGAGGCAGTGAGGCAGCGTAACTAAGAAAGTGGATGAAAAACAAGTGCTGAGCAACAGAGAGGTATTTTTGTATTAACCCTGCCAAATGGATTATTTATACCCTAATCTTCTGCTGTTGGTATGAGTGAGCTTTTGAAAGGAAAGTTGCAGCCAATTTCTCCTGGTTATTTTATGAGGCAGATAAGCTCAAGTCTTAAAGCAGTTCCACCAACCTCTGCTTTCTGTCCCATGCATATGGATTGCAGCATAACTCTTCAGGAAGGCAGAGAGTGACAGTTTACAAGGACATATTGTGAGAACACTGGGACATTGGGACTGCCCAGACTGTAAAGTTAAGTAGTAAAACTACTACAAGCACCAAAAGTTTGTTGCTTCAAGAGAAACATCCATGGCATGAAATTCTGGTTAGAGGAACAGGATCCTGGAAAGGAGTGGAGATGGCCCAAGGGGTCTTTGCTACCCAAGGGGTGTCAGTGAAAGCTGAAAGGCAGGCAGGCAAATAGGCACAAGCAAGACAGTGTTCTCCAGTTCATGAGAGCCACGTGTGAGCACACAGAAGCACTCAGAGAAAGAAAAAAAAAACTGCAGAAACCACCCTGAAAGCTTCAAGCCAAGGTCAATTCTATCTGGAGAAACAGCAGCTGATCAGCAGCATCCACAGAGCTGACACCTATCTGCAACCCATGACTGCCTTCAGGTGCCTCCTTTTTCAAAGCCCTAGAGCCTCTCCTGCATTACCAAAATCCAGGTGTTACTCCCCAGGTAGCTGAAACCACATACATGGAATAATCAACAGCTTCTGCCTTTTTCTCATTAGCGCTGTTCATGTCACAGTGGAGGAATGGTCATCCTCAATTGTCCATGCAGCTCACCACAGCTCATCACTGAACTAAATCCTTCAAGTCAAACTTTGGATGTTTATATGATAGGATGTATGTACATTTATTTTACAGACTCCTAATAATGGGCTCCTACCACCTCCCACTTCTCCCCTTTCAAGTACCTCCCATGCTTGGCTATCATTACTATTAGAACAGTTTATTTTCTCTTAAATTTTAACAGAAATCTCCCTTACTGCTATTTAAGAACATTGTTTCTTGTACTTTCTCCACTGGAACATCATTTATTCCCATCCTTCTTGGAGCATCCTGTCAAATATTCTAACAAACACTGTTATCATGCCTCCCTTCAGCCTTCTTTTTCTCTAGACTAAACAACACCAGTATCTTCAACTCATAGGGCACGATGCTTTTAAACCTCTGTCATTCTTTTTCTTTGCTCCTGGACTCTGCCCAACTGGTTCACATCTTCCTTGCAGGCACAGTGTCCACACAATCACATCTGACACTTCACCAATATGTTAAATACTAAAATAGTTACTTCAGATATCTCATTATAGAGTACCCCTGACATTACATCTCAGTGCTGGACTTGTAGTTTTTAACTACCTTTCTTTTTCCCCCCTTCAAGCTTTCACCAGGGAAAAAAATTACAATTTGGGATATTACCAAGACTGTTGGGGAAAGTATTCCAGACTCCCCAGGCAGGAATCTCATGGCTCTATGTAGGACACAAGGCCAGATGCAAGGGTAGACTTGAGAGAAGAAGTGTTACCACTCATTATTTTATATAGTCTTGATAGTGAATTTAAGCTGACTCAGAGTGGTGCACACAATGCTGTAGCACAACTCTATCAACACATGGCAAAAGAGAGTATTTCTGTTGCCCTTACAGCACCTTTTTGGGTTGCAGGTGTTTGTTGTTTGGGATTTTTTTTAATTAAAATTACTTCTTGAGCACTAAATTGCTTCTCAATCCATTGTTAAAATTTATACCAATAGAAAAGCTAAGGAGGAAGAAGTACAAATAAAACTACTTATGCACACTAAAGCATGTTGGGAGAGATATGATTGAAACTGATAATAGTTTCCTAACTTTGTGAGGAGAAACTAAAGAGTATGAAACAACTGTCACCATAACCATCACAGAGAAGAAAATAGCATAACTGATGTTTAATTATTTGCTCTGCCTAATTATCTAGTGGACTCAGTGACAGGATCTACAAAGTGTCTTCACTGACTGATGTTTTTGTGACCTTTGAGTACAGAGCTCTGCAAAACTCTCTCCACAGACTGCAGTTCCTCTATCTTTTTCTCCTGTTTGGCATGAAATTTAGGATCTCATTGCACTTTTTACCTTTGGCTTATGTTTGCTCACCAAACTTTTCCTCTGGGCAGTGTCTGACTCTTACAATCTGACATCATCATCCCCCCAGTACTTCATGTTTATCTAAACCAGCACAGCTCTACAATAAAAACTTCTAAGGTTTTTTCCTTGCTTGGTTTGACTTCTCCTAACCCTTATCCACAATTTCCTCCTTTCTAGGGATGCAAGGGTGTGCAAATTCTGCACAGCAATACCTGTGTAACTAATCTGCTCCTCCTCAAAATATGTAGACTACACAAGATATTACCTGCTGCTAATTTGGAATGCATGGAAAAATCACCTACATTTCACATCCTAAAGTATTTTCATTTGCCCTTATGAGAAGGCAGATCTCTCACTTGAACTGCTTCCACCTGTCAGTCAAACTTTTGGCATCTCTGCACCAAAGCCCTTAAGCTTCTCTATTTTCCCATTCACCATTTGTCTCTCTTCTTCTTTATTCCTTCATTATCTCTGCTACTTTCTTTCTGGTTTGTCTCCATTTATGGTCCTTCTCATTTTGTCACATTTCTAAGTGGAAATTAATGAGGAGCCTGAGTCAGTGGTAGAATTAACAAACAGGGAAAGACCATTGTGGGAGAGAGCAGCATAGTACCTGCATTAGTCACATCATTCACACCCACAGTCTTTACCAACTGGTTTGTACCAGGCTACTCCAGGAATGGGTTAGATTCCTGGTTTTAAATGGTTGCACATCTTTACACGCTTAACTTCAGAGACTGGCCCAGTTTCTAAACCCTCTGAGGGATTGTTATCTTGTGCAGGCTCAACACACAGATAGCTGATCCACTTGTGGGCCAAGAGAGAGTCTGATAGCTGCTGGTAGTGCTACTGTATCTGTGCTAACAAGTTCCTTCAAAGACAGTAAGTTGATCAAGAGAAAAAATTGAAGCCATTCTTGAAGAAAGAGCTGCCTGGATAACCAAGGACACCAACACCACCACAGGATGAACAGTTGGGCCATTGCACAGCCTGTAATTTCACATTGCTACCCATCCCCTAGATGACAGGGCAGAATAAGCACTGCTTCCCAGGAGCATTTAGTGGTTTAGCACAGAGCAGCACTGCATTTAATCCTGTCATCCAAATTCTTCGTTGTTCTTGGACAAGACACCAGCATACCATGGGAGCAGCTGGCCTAATTGCTTCCTTTCATGACCATCTATGGATGCTTCTGTCAAGCTAACCTCCTTTACTGACCAGGCTCCTTTACAGCTCCTGACCTTCAGCTTCATCAGAGGTTTTAAGACACCAACTACATTGTCCACTTTTCCCATAGCCTATTTTTTAACCACTCTCTGCCCTTCATGGTCATTTAAAGCAGTTACTCCCTTCCAGAACTCACCCCACTGCTCAGCCTAGAGTGCAGTTTTTCTGAAGAATGATCTGGACAGGCTATTTTCTGCTTCAAATAGGCTAGTGGACATATTTTCAATTTTAAGCTTCCCAAGTATTTTTTTTTGCTTTGCAGACTAGTTTCATGTTACTTACTTTTAAATTCCTACAGCAAAGAAGTCTTTGGTGTGAGGTAGACATGGCACAGAGATCACCAAAGTCCTATGAGTGTCCCACCTCCTTCCTCATTCCCAATAATCTGCTTTTTTTTTTACCAGTAATCAGTACCTAAATAATGTTTAGCAGAATATCTATGACACCTGTGGTAAAATATCACTCCCCATGCAACAGCATTAGACACAGCAGCAGAATTCCTGCAGAAATAGCACAGCAAGAACTTATTTGCTGGACATAAAGGAGAGTTAAACAGGAACTGGTTTTCTACACTGGGTATTAGAATCACAGAATCATCAAGGTTGAAGGAGATCTCTAAGATCATCCAACCATTAACCTGTCACTGCTGGAACCCCTAAACCCTAAACCAGATCCTCCAGTGCCAGATCCAGATGCCTCTGAAACACTTTCAGAGATGGTGACTGCACCACCTCCCTGGGCAATATTCCAGTGCCTGAATACCCTCACAGGGAAAACATTTTTCCTAACATCCAATCTGACTCTGCCCTGTCTCAGCTCAAGGCCATTCCCTCTATCTTCTCCCTGCAGCCCTGGCAGGACACACATCCCACACCTCCCTCCAGCCCTGGCAGGAGTTGCAGAGAGCCAGGAGGTCACCCCTGAGCCACTTCTCGAGGCTAACCAAGCCCAACTCCCTCAGCCCTTCCTCATACAACATGTTTTCCAGAAAGCTGTGGCCAGTACTTAATGAACAGTCATTGAAAATTTTATTGAAGAATTTTAATTCCCTTGAAAGAAGGGAAATGAAATGGAAGAAAACCATTGCGGGTCTCCAAATGGAAGGAGATAAATAAGGTTGTGCCAACAAACTCAACTGGGATGTTCTTCTGAAGAAAAAAATAATAAATGGACAAAACTCTTCACCCAAGAGCAGTTCTGGCTGGTACCCAGCAGAGTCCCCATCACAGCACAATGAGCACCATGGCTACAGCTGCACACTGGCCAGAACTGGGACCATTCCACAGCACTCAGACCAGGTGCCATGGAGTGACCTGCATCCCTACCACTAAATTCACTCTCCAAAACAAGGGAGCCTGTGTCCAAAACAGCTATTAGCACAGCATGAATACTGCTCCCAACTCCAAACTGTGCCCAGGAATCGCTTAAGAAGGCAAAAGTTCGATCAGCCCAAAATCATACCAGAAAACATTCCAACAGCTTAATGCTCCAGGTGGGAATGGGTACCAGTGCTCAGGCATTGCATAATTCCTGCCATGCACTGTATATCCCATAGCTCATTTATATTCTAAGCTATATGCAAAGATCATACAAATCTTTGTTGGGAAATGCTTTATAGAGGCTGAAACTGTTCTTTGGTAGTAATACCCAAATCCAGCTACTGCTATAAAACAGTGACAACAGCAGGAAAACATGAAGAGGCAAATTCAGTGTTAATTTTTCCTGTGACTTGAAGAGTTGCTAAATGATAAATTTCACCTCTGGACTTGAGAAAGTGGTAGATACTGTAGCAAGAAATAAAAGGAGTGGACACTTCCCAGGAGGAGTGTTCCAAGAAAACAGGGAAATAACATGTTAGTAAACTACCAAAGTTACTGCAAAGCTATTATGCCTGTAGTAGTCTTCTTGGGTCTCCAAAAATTTTTAAACAAAGACCCCCAAAAACAAAAGCTGGTGATTAAGGAAAAGGGGAGATCCTTTATAAAATAATGTTTGCAATGGTGGGAGAAGAAAAGGTAGAAATAAAAACCCTGCAACAAATCATCTTTCACACAGAGGTTATGTTCCTGTAGGGAGTTATGCCTTTCAACGTAGGCATAAATGGGACAGAACAAGAGGCAGCTCAGCACAACTGAATGTTTGGTGATGGGGCAGGACAATGAGTGATATTGAGCAGTACAAGGAGACTGGTAAAAGGACCAGGGAAATGCTTGTCTTATTTCTACCATTCCTGAGGGTACAGCAGAATGAGGCAACAGCAGCAGGGCAGATCCTAGCCATGCTCTCAAATCAACAACACTTTTCTGGGTAACTCTAAGAATATACCTTGAAAAAAAATCAAAGTTATAAATCTGGTAACACAACTCATTTTATTTTTAAACAGAATACAGTGCTTGAAAACGTTAGTAGTAATGGAAATTTCTTTAGGAGCCCCAGCTCTGCCCTTATTAGCTACATCAGTGGCTAGAATAATTTTTCATGGTTTTATTCTATTAAATTGACCTAGAATTGCATGATTTTAATCTCTGCTCTTCCCTCGTAACATCTATGATGCATCACATGGTCTTTATCTCCACATCTCCTGTTATGCTTTTGATCCTACTTTCCTAAACATCAGTTTCATTTGCCCAATCTCTGTTTCCTGAAGCAACCAACACTATTGTTCCTTCTGCAACATCTCTACAAGGGAAGGATTGGGATTCCCAGGAAACACTGCTTCCTAATGGAAAATGGGTTTCCCAGACATGCTGAGGTGCAGCACCCCATCAGGCAAAATATGATCTCTTCCATTTTAAATGATCTTCAGACTACATAGATACGCACAGAAGTACAAAATATAGGATCCAAGCACAGGACTTCAGTTCTTCTAACTGCTAGTTCTGAACTCTGTTGAATTTCAGAACTTCATTGCTAGAAATGACCACTGTTTACATTTTGACAGCAGAACTGGAGCAGCCCGAGTTGTGGATGATTTGCAGCTGGATCCTCTTTTTTTACAAACAGCTGGACCCTTGTACCCCTTGAACTTTGCAGGCTTAAGAAACATGCTTAATGTAAAGAGTCCAAAACCTGGCTGAGATGCAAAATGCCACCTGCAGCATTTACCCAATTTATTTGCTTTAGTCCCATATTACTCGGTGAAAGGAGAGATGTGTTAGTTATCCAAGATTCATACTGGTATCAGAAAACAAAGGAGTGTACACAACTCACTCTAGAGTGGGGAGGGAAGGAACATTTTCCATTAGCAAATATGAAAACAAGTCCATCTTTTGTTTTCTGTTGGAACAGGACCCAGATTGGGCCAGTTTATGTTACATTCCTGGAAGGAGCATGCTGTTGCAGCATGTCATATCAGATCTAGGCATGAACCCCTGAAACTAACACTTGCCACAAGTGTTGTGAATTCTTTGTTTTCTGTATTCCAAGGGATTTTTTTTTTCTAGCTTGCTGATAAATACTATCTGTCAATGTCTGAAATCTAAAAACCTCCACTTGCAGAGGTATGACACCAAGGGTGGCTACATCAGCCTCAGCAATGGGAAGACCTTCTCCCCTGGCAGCTGAGCAGCACTAATTGGCATTTTGGGTTTTGTCCTGCAAGATCTCTGCACTAAGACCATTCAGCACAAGAGCAATGCCCCAGTAACCACCCTCTGCATTGAAACCATTCCACACAAGCTGATGGACACCTACATCAGGATTCACTTCCAGGGCAATCTGATTAGTTTAATTAAGCCTTCAGCATGCCAAGAAAAGCAAGCTGTCAGGAGAGCAATTCTGCAAGCTGGGGGAAGTTCAGCAAGCAGGTTGAAGAATCATCTTCCCCCAGTCTGCCCCACTAAAAGAACTGACCTAGGATTCCAAAATGCCTCTACGTGTAGCAGCAAGATGTGAGATGTGTGTCAAGCATAAAAAAAGTGATTATCAAAATTTGACTTGACAGATAAACATAGGAGACATTAACAATAACCCGTTTTTCATAGCCTGCTTAGATCCCTTAGATAAGAGCAGGCACATGATCAACCAAAAATTCTAGCCAATAGCTGATGTTATTTCAGCATTTTTCAAATGCTTCAACGAGAACCTTGTCAAAATAAATGGTGGATTTGTGCTGTATGTGCTTATATGGCAAGGTTGATCCACTCTGATACTATTACAGTGTTGTAAAGCATAAAATCTAGTTAATGGTTTCTGCCAAACCATGAATCAGTTGCAAAATAACAACCTGAAGTATGTTCTTTTTTCCATTCTCTAATATCTCTTCACAGCACAACCCAAACAATTGCTCATAATTAAACTGATTGGAGGAGCAGACACTGGCAGGAAATACATTGCTGGCACAGCTCCAATAGCACTTCATTGTGCTGAATTTAGAACAATTACATCAGTTCCTTTCATTTTGCAGAAAAGAGAGCAGGGGGGCTGCTCTTTATCTTTTGCTCTCTACAAGCAAAATCAATGTTTATCAAATCTCCTGAAGCAGATTCGTGTATTTTTAATGACCAGAGTTAAGTGCATCCCTGGATATCCTGCTGCTTTTGCCCATCCTGTTTCACCTTCTTCATGAATGCTTTGCACTATTAGTCATGAGCCATCTGGGTATTTTTCTAGGAAATGATAAGTAGATTAGCTTTTAAGGGCAGAAAATGAAACATTGTACAACAAGCAAAGGTACAGAGTGAAACTGGTGTCCACACTTAAAAATAACGTGACTTGTAACTTCTTCCACCTCTATGGAACAATCATAAAATCAACTGGGTTGGAAAAGACCTCAAAGATTGAGTCCAACCCTACTGTGGTTACTAGACCATGGCACTAAGTGCCACATCCAGTCTCAGCTTGAAAACCTCCAGGGATGGGGATTCACCACCTCCCTGGGCAGCACATTCCAATATCTGAGCACTCTCTCTGGAACAAATCTCTTCCTAATCTCCAACCTAACCCTCCCCTGGCAGAGCTTGAGTCTGTGCCCTCTTGTCCTGCTGCTGGTTGCCTGGGAGCAGAGACCAACCCCCACCTGACTCCAACCTCCTGTCAGGGAGTTGCAGAGGGTGAGAAGGTCTCCCCTGAGCCTCCTCTTCTCCAGGCTGAACACCCCCAGCTCCCTCAGCCTCTCCTCATGCCACTTGTGCTCAGTCCCTTCCCCAGCCTCGTTGCTCTGCTCTGGACCTGCTCCATCAATGTCATGTCCCTCCTGAGCTGAGGGCCCAGAACTGAGCACAGGATTCAAGAGTTGTGCTCATGTATTATAGAATAGAATAACATGCCACAGCACTGTAGGGAAGCTAAAGCCAAAATCTGAGCAGATACAAAAGGGTTTGCTAGTACCTATAGAGACAGTCAAAAGAACACTGAACTGTGAAACTGTCCTTTCCCTTTCATAATAGTTTTGTAACCCAGACTAGTCCCAGAACTGAGCACAGGATTCAAGAGTTGTGCTCATGTATTATAGAATAGAATAACATGCCACAGCACTGTAGGGAAGCTAAAGCCAAAATCTGAGCAGATACAAAAGGGTTTGCTAGTACCTATAGAGACAGTCAAAAGAACACTGAACTGTGAAACTGTCCTTTCCCTTTCATAATAGTTTTGTAACCCAGACTAGTCTTAATTTCCAGCATTCTGGAAACTTTTCTTTTCTACACACATGTAAAAGCATTCAACCCTCCCTACAGGGAGGCTCACAGCCCTGTACACAGATACTGGCCACCTTTAGGAGGTCCTTTGGCCAAATGAATGACCTGTATTTCAAGGAGCCTTGTTCTCAGACTCCATGGCCACCTTGACAGAACAAGTGAGGATTTGTCTTCACCCTGCAGTGCCTGGTCCATTGGCAGCTCACAGAGTAAGAGAATGGGGTGTCCCTACAGCAGTTTCTCGCTCCCAGCAGACCATATGCAACTTTGGGCTTGTACAGAGGCCAGTCACAATCTGGCAGTCAGTTAGATACTCATGCATTCAATTAAAGTGCTTTTTCTCTCACACATGCCCAGCAATATAGCACTTCCCATGAGTGGCTGTGAATAGATCTTTGAAGAGGTTCTCACAGAATGAATGTACCTCTGTTTCCCCCAAGTGCTGAATAGAGGGCAAACTTCGTTCAGAAATATAATCTATATTAGTAGATTTGTAACAAGCAAGATCTGTGCATTCATATCTCATTCTTTACCCATGCAGACCTTGAAACAAACTCCAGAGTGTTTTTGGGGGAATGGGGAGAAAGTGCATGTGAATAGAGCACTGTGCAAGGAATGAGAAGATATGGCTTGCAGTTTGCCTTCAGCAAATCCCTTTGTTTCTTTGCCCTTCTCTTTCATGGTCCTAAGCTTTGTCTATCTGTATCAACAGCACCCTGGAAGCCATAGCTGTGGCTGATGCTCCTCAGCTCAGCAGTGCCATAAACATCAAATATCATTAAGGATGAGATTTTGTATGTTTTAAAGGTGAGGTTATAAGTCACAGTCAGACAATTGCTGAGGTTGGAAGGGACCTCTGGGGATCATTTAGCCCAACCCCTCTGCTCAGGTAATGGCCAGCAACCAAGATACCACTCAGATCTGTGTGCAAACAGGTTTTTAATGCCTCCCTAAGAATGCAACTCCACAGCTTGTCTAGGCAACCTGTTCCAGCATTCAACCACCCTCATAGCTGAACATCCCCAAGCATTCTGCTTGTAGCCCAACTTGTGCCCATTGCCTTTTCACCTTTCACAAGATACCACTGAGAATAGTCTGACTCCAACTTTACTCCCTCCTCTGCCCAAACCAGACAAACCCCTCCCTCTCTCTCATTTTATGTTAAATGCTTATCTTCACTGCTGTGATTATTTGCTGGGTTCCCTCTAGTATGTTTATGTCTTGCACTGCAAAGCCCAGAAGTGGACATGGCACCCCAGATGTGGCCTCACCAGGGCTGAGGTCAGGGGAGAAGATTAAGAAGCTTAAGGGATCTCCTCCCTTAACCTGCTGACAATGGTTTTGCTAGTGCAACCCAAGAGGCTGTTGGACACCTTTGCCACAAGGTCACACTCAACTTTCTATCCACCAGGAACCTCAGGATTTTTTCTGCAAAGCTGCTTCACAGCTGGTCAGGCTCCAACTGTTCTGGTGCTTGGGTTTTTTCTTTCCTAAGCTTTGAAGCTTAAGGGATCTCCTCCCTTAACCTGCTGACAATGGTTTTGCTAGTGCAACCCAAGAGGCTGTTGGACACCTTTGCCACAAGGTCACACTCAACTTTCTATCCACCAGGAACCTCAGGATTTTTTCTGCAAAGCTGCTTCACAGCTGGTCAGGCTCCAACTGTTCTGGTGCTTGGGTTTTTTCTTTCCTAAGCTTTCACTTCCCCTGGTGCTTGGGTTTTTTCTTTCCTAAGCACAGGACTTTCCACTTCCCCTTGAACTCTATGAGGTTCCTGCCTACTGTTTCTCCAGCTTGTCAAGGTTCCTCCAAATCCCTTACACAACTCTCTGGTGTATCAGCCAATCATGTCCAGGCTTTATATAACCTACAATGCAAGTTCCAGACCCAAATAAACATGATGTGGGCTGTACCAGGGAAGGTTTAGATTGGATATTAAGACAAAGTTCTTCACAGAAAGGTTTGTCAAGCATTGGCCTAGGTCACTATCCCTGGAGGTGTGCAAACAAAGTGTAGATGTGGCACTTGGGGACACGTTTTCTTGGTGGACTTGGCAGTGTTGGATTAATGGTTTGACTCAATTAATTTACAGGACTCTTCCAGCTTAAATGGTTTTGCAATTCTGTAACAGGAGAAGTACATTTAAACCTACCTCCTTAATGGATTCTGGTTGTGTGGTTTGCACAGCCCCAAAGCTGCTGAGGCCACCTAGACTTGAGGATCACCATCAGCTCACCCATCAGAGGCACAGAGGGGCCACAATGCAGAAAGGCCATTTGTCTTGTTCATGCTGCATCATGCCATTCTCAGTCATGAGGATAAATCAATTACATGGGAAAATGAAGGAGAAGCAGCAGCTGCTTATTACAGAAGTGAAGCAGCTCTGAGATTCAAGTATAATATCAGCATTTTACATGGGATTTTTTTCCATTTTGTGAACAATCTGCTTTTGCAGCTTATATTTCTGTGTAAGAAGGAGGGTGCCTACTTTCTATTTATAACTTTGCTGGGAAAGATTCAATGTTTTGATTTTATTAGAACACTTAAAACAGAAACATACCAGAGCCCCAAACTAAAAGATAAATTCATATTCATGTTTGTGTTTCCCTTGAGTCTGTGTTCCCTAGCAGAAATGCTTGATGGGCACAATGCAGCATAACTGCTTGACTTGTACATTTGTACCTAGCACATCCAAAGTCTTCTCCAACAGATAGTACACTATAAGTAAACACTGACATTCAGCTATTTTTAAAATGAATCATAATTTACATTTCCAGATAACCCAGGACTTCTCAGACAAGGAGGATTAAATTTAGTTTCCTAAACAGCACATAATGATGTGCTTGAAAGAGAGGGATGTTCTTCTCAGGTTGAGGACTTGATGAAGATCAGCATGTGCCAAACCAGTTTCCTGATTTGCCAGCAAATTTCCTGAATATTCCCAGCCGAATTGCTTAATCTGCTTCTCTGTTTCCTGTCTGCAAAGGCAGCATATTCCTGCTTTCCCTTCCTCCTACTCTTTAGCAACCTTAGATGTATCACACAGAACCATAGAATTTAGGGGTTGGAATGGACCTTACAGATCATCCAGTCCCAACCCCTGCCCTGGGCAGGGACAACTCCCACCAGAGCAGGTTGCTCAAGGCTCATCCAGCCTGGCCTTGAACATTGCCACCCTCATGGGAAAAAACTTTTTCCTCATATCCAAGCTAAACTTCCCCTCTTTCAATTTGAACCCATTACCCCTTGTCCTATCACTGCAGTTCCTAACACAGAGTCCCTCTCTGGCTCCTTGTAGGTCCTTCAGATAATGAAAAGTTGCTCTGAGGTCTCCACACAACCTTCTCTTCTCCAGGCTCAACAGCCCCAACTCCCTCAGCCTGTCCTCACAGGGAGATGCTCCAGTGCTCTTAGCAACTTTGTGGCCTCCTCTGGACTTGCTCCAACAGTTCCATGTCCTTCTGATGCTGAGGACACCAGAACTGTGTGCAGTATTCCAGGTGGGTCTCACCAGAGCAGAGGGGGCAAACCTTGACTGGAATCCTGGTGGGGTGACCAAGTCTACGTCCATGTAACACACTGTGACCCATGTTCCTTTGTCACAGGCATTATTTGGTGGAATCCAGCCAATGCACAACAAGTGCAGGCACTCATGGACATTGGGGCAGAGGTCACAATGTTACAGGGAAACCCACAGAAACATACTGGACCTTGAAATCCAAGAACAAAAATCCAACCTCCTGTGAGCAAGAAATGCCATCTCTATTTTGCCAGGTTGGCTAGTCATCACAATACTGCCTTAGGGCCAGAGGGAAAGTGCTGGCAGAGTGCCATAACCACTTCACCAAACCAGACAACAAAGACTTAGAGATTTGAGAGGAGAGTCACCATCAGAAGTTCTGGAAACAGAACGTGTTTTGTCATACTAATGTTTATTGGAAGCATAGCACCACCAAAGCATTTCTGAGGCAAACCAAGACTAGCCAGGAAATTATCACATATGGTATTTTCCATATTTCCAGTAACTTGACCTTTTTTTAAACTACAGAATGATCACCAACACAAGTGCTTTATCCTAGTTTCTTATGGAACTGCATCGAGAAATATCAGCCTAAGAAATGCCCCAGTATCAACCAGCCTGAGACACTAACTTGCTTCTTCTTTACAGCTCTTTGCATCATCCCCCTGAGCAAAGACTGTCTCGATGTTGTATCAGCTCAAAGCAGCACTGTTCATCTGCCTCACTGCCAGACCAGAGCCCTGCCAAAGAATCTCTCTTGCAAGATATGACATTAAATCTGAGGCTCCTTGTTTTCTTTTGGCTGATCTCGCCTCCTGAAAGACTAATTGAAGAATAACTTTGACAAAAGACCACAAATAACACTGACTTTAAAACAAAAAAAAAAAAAAAAGGGAACTTGATTCTTAGCCATCTTTCTCCAGGCTTGACCAAATCAGTCCCAAACTCATCCCCACCCCAATGCTCAGAGTCAGGAAAAAGCTTTGTGCTGCAGGACTTGCTGCTCACACTTTAATTGACAAGTCTGTTGGCTGGTCCTAATTGAATCGAACACTTATTTCAAACTTCAATTCAAAACTATATTTTAATTTGCTTTTTGTTTGCAATTGCATTTTATTACTCTGATTGCACACCCTCAGACAGGATTGGAACTAGGACAAAACCTTTTGTCTACAGCCACATGGATTTCAGCCTTGTTTCTGCTGTTCTAAAAAGTAGGAATAAATTATGCTATAATTTTTTTCTGACATGCATTGTTAGCTAGATCTCTTCAGTGATAGACACAGCTGGTGCTCCAGTCTGAGACTACACATGTGGGTTTACAAAGTACAATTTGCAGCAAAAATCTTTCCTTGCAAGTTAATATCACAACAACCCAATGATGTCTTCTCCTCTCGGATTTTAATCCAACTGATTTTATCTCCAGCTCTGCCTTCCAAACCATGTACACATTGAAATGACCTCAGTTTGGTAAGCTCATGCACAAGCACTTAATAGCAAAAAACCCACCACCAGCCCCAAAAATTGAACTCTCCAATTCAATCCCATGCAGAGCTCCAGGCTGGGACAGAATGGCTGGAGAGAACCAGGAGAAAGGGACCTGGGAGTGTGGAGAGACAGGAGCTGAGCAGGAGCCAGCAGTGTGCTCAGGGGGGCAAGAAGGCCAATGACATCATGGGCTGGAGCAGGAACAGTGTGGTCAGCAGGACCAGGAGGTGACTCTGCCCCTCAACTCAGCTCTGGTGAGGTCAGTGATGACAGTCTAACACCCCTGTAGTCACCTACAGCCTAAGGGAGGATTTGGGCTAGTACTGACCAGGGTAATTTTACTGGACAAAATTGCAGCAGCATTTTTGGAGAAATATGGAATCATCAAGGTTGAAGGAAACATCTAAAATCATCAAGCCCAACTGTTAAACTGTCAATTCTGTAAATCCTGAACCATATCCTCCTGTGCCAGGTCCAGATGCCTCCTAAACACTTTCAGGGATGGTGACTCCACCACCTCCCTGGGCAATATTCCAGTGCCTGAACATCCTAACAGGGAAAACATTTTTCCTAGCATCTTGTGTGAATCTCCCCTGTCCACATCTAAAATCATCAAGCCCAACTGTTAAACTGTCAATTCTGTAAATCCTGAACCATATCCTCCTGTGCCAGGTCCAGATGCCTCCTAAACACTTTCAGGGATGGTGACTCCACCACCTCCCTGGGCAATATTCCAGTGCCTGAACATCCTAACAGGGAAAACATTTTTCCTAGCATCTTGTGTGAATCTCCCCTGTCCCACCTCAAGGCCATTCCCTCTCTCCTCTCCCTGCAGCCCTGACACACATCCCTCTCTCCAACCCTGTCAGGGAGTTGCAGAGAGCCATGAGATCACCCCTGAGCCTCTTATCAAGGCTAAACAAACCAAACTCCCTTAGCTGTTCCTCATACAACATGTGTTCTAGGCCTTTTCTGAGCCTCATAGTCTTTGGCTGGACCAGCACCTCAAGGGTCTTTTTAAATTGAGGGGCCCAAATCGAGGTGTGACCTCACCAGTGCTGACTACAAAGGAATGATCTCTTCCCTAGTTCTGCTGGAACCATGCACATCTCACTGGAAACAGAGTGGGAGCTCAGAGGAGACAAGGAGCTCTTGCACATGGAAAGCTTTAAAGCCACCAGATAGCAAGTGCTCATTCAGTGGCTGAAGTTTCCATCAGTAATTAAGAGCTTTTCCATTAGTGAGAAATACATTAAAATACCTTTGCATCATCTTCCCCAAAAATCTAGAAAGATTTAATAAGTCCTGACAAACTGGATGGGGAAGAAAAAAAAAAACCCCTGAATTGTGTGGAGATAACAGGTTATTAATTATAATGTCTTCATCAGTTCTTCCCCCCAGGTGAACACAGCACTTGTATATAAAAAAAAAATAATCCCATGCAGGAGTCTGTGTTGGCAAAGTGGCCTAATCAGTGGATTTAAGGAAGGCTTCCCAGTGTCTGAAAACTGTGGTCAGGCTCATGCTCTGTGCAAACATCAGCAGAAATAATGAGGCATTGCCTCCAAGCAGCTGCTGCCAGGTCTCCTGGGTGAGGAGGCAGCTGTGCCTGTGTGGGGACCCACAAGCAGGAGGTTCAGCCCGAGTTCAGGGGCTGGGGCTCACACCCTGCTCACCATCTGGCTGTGGGAAGCATCACTGTGGCTTTTGTTACAGAGCCACACACAGGGGCTGGAAAATTCAGTTTGCTCATTTCAATAGGAAACGCTGCAGAGCTGTACAGCTCAGAGCAACTGCACCAAGTGTTTGCAAACATACTCTGAGAGGGGAAAAAACACTAACAATGCATGGAAACAGCCTTCACTGCTATTGCTTTGCCTTCCTTAGGATTGCCTCATTTATTTGTGATTTGTTTACTACATCTCATTGTATTTTTACAAAAGAAATTAAACTTGCTGGAAAATGAATATCTATGTTTTGCCCTTAAGTTGCAATATAATAAACTGTGTTCTGGGTTAATTTCTGACTGAATGGAAGGAAAAAAAAATTAAGTAACTATTTCTACATTTCTTCATTCCATAAAGAGCTATTTATGCATGACCACACTCAATTGTGCTTATTGAGAGTACAAATAGGAAAAAACCAAACAAACAAAAGCAACACACCAAAGTAATGAATAGCTCACAACTTTTAGAAAAGAAACCCTCTGACCCATAGGACACTTGAAAGGAAGAGAAATAAGTCAACATGGTATTCTATTCAATGACTTGAGTTATTTAATGGTTTAGTTCTTGAGGATACACATGGTCTGCCAGTGTCCCATGAAAGATCTGTTCATTTCCACTGCTGCTAGTGAATCCCAGGAAGATGAACTATGGGAGAACCCAAAGGGAACAGGATTTGCAGGTGCCTTGCAGAGATAGATGTGACTGAGAGCAACACAGAGAGGAACACACTTGCTTGTACCTGGGTTTGCTGCTGAAGGATCCCAGGAGTGCTCAAAAGCTCCTAACTATGCCAGTGATAACGTGACTGGATTCTCCACCCATCTTACATGGTTTGCATTGCCTCAATGTGATTATAAAAGGTGCTATGTAACATGACAGTCCATGCTTTGCATATCCCTAAAACATATTTAGTGCACCAAAAGGGTGTGCAAGTGATGAATGCCACCACCAGAACTTCCAAAACGCTCATAAATAAAAAATCCAATGCCATAGTACTCTTAGCTAGAAATAAACTCATTAATTTGGGGTGGAATTTGTTCTACTTACATTAGCCATCTAAAGATTAGCTGCCTCGGGCTGAGCTAGTCACTGTGGGATCCCCAGTGTCAGTGGAAAGCAATGCACACCTCCCAGGAGGCTCAGTGACTCACAGAAATGCAGTGATGCTTTTTTCCAGAGCACCCTTCCAACTCCAGGAACCTCTGAGCCAGTGTTTGCAGCTTTGTGTTAAAACCTGCCCAGGGCTCCAACTGCAGAGCTCATTCTTCTGTGAGAAGTGACCACCTTCTCCTACACTGTTTTTCCTAGCTTTCCACATGCTATTTACCCTCATTAAAGACCTTTCTTCTGATCTCATAAGTGCTTAATTCTTTGAGAACTTGTTGATTTTTTTTTTTTTTTGCAAAGCCATGTGGTCTATCTCAACCTTTGTCCACACTAACTGATCCTTTCAAGGGTTTCCAAGCAGCTTCTAAGGCATGAGTTCTCTCCAAAAGCTAAGCCAACTCTTCCACAGTACTCAGGTTTCCATTAATACATCATTTATTATTGCTTCTATCATTTTTCCAAGTCCAAACTGACCAGCAGTTTCCCTGAACTTAGCAGCACCTTTTAAGAACAAGCATCCATTGTATATTAGACACTTTTTGATCCTCTCATGCTCCCATGAAACAAGAGGACTCCTGGTAGCAACTTAGCTACTTCAGCTTTTGGAGAATACTACCTACTCCTGATTATCTTCTTTTGTTAGTTTGGCCTATAAAGCTTTAAATCAGCATTGCTGGAAGTGACATCCTCTCTTCTGATCAGCAAACATGGAGTTCCTTAATATTTATAGGCCTATTTTTCTCACCTACATTTTGAACTGACTTGTTTCCTGTCTTATACTTTTATCATTGGCTTTTAAATGTAGAGACATTTCTCTATCATATGAACTCATTGCCTCTAAAAATAGCCTAGACACCACAAACTCTTGCACAGATCCCTATGAACTCATTGCCTCTAAAAATAGCCCAGACACCACAAACTCTTCCACAGATCCATAGGTTCCCACAATTCTGCCAAAAGAAAAGAGGTTTCTTACAAATTAAATTATTCTACGATTCCATGACTTGGAAGTGCCATGACCAAATCCCAAAAAGAAGCAAGGGGGGTGGAATTCATAGTGTATTTTTCAAAGCATTGCAATGATCCCAAAAAAAGCTCCAAATCAGCTTTCTCAGGACAGAACTATCACCACTCAGTTTTTTTTCTCCCAGAGGAACAAAACCATTTTAGATGCTGACAGGGCCCAATTTATGGGTTGAGGTTCTTACTCATAGTCTGACCAAATCCCAAAAAGAAGCAAGGGGGGTGGAATTCATAGTGTATTTTTCAAAGCATTGCAATGATCCCAAAAAAAGCTCCAAATCAGCTTTCTCAGGACAGAACTATCACCACTCAGTTTTTTTTCTCCCAGAGGAACAAAACCATTTTAGATGCTGACAGGGCCCAATTTATGGGTTGAGGTTCTTACTCATAGTCAATCATGCACCATTTTAGATGCTGACAGGGCCCAATTAATGGGTTGAGGTTCTTACTCATATTTAATCATGCAAGTGTTAAGAACACATCCAATAACACTCCCCTACTTACTCAGCCAGGATTCCAGTTAAGTTAGACAATTCACCTTCACCACACTTTCCAAACTTCCAATACAAAACACAGTTCAAGCACCCCAAGCTGCAATTCAGACTTTTGAAACAATTTCACTTCAAAAGAACTACTTAATTATGAAACAACACTTCCCAAGACAACTTTAGCTTTGGGTCAGATACCACTTCATTTGCAACAGCCAAACTCTGAACAAGTCTTAGCAGAAAGACTTAAAATACCTCATTACTATCAGCCACCACATGTTTTCAGGCAAGTTCTGTGAAACTTCAGCTGCTGCCTCACCCATTATTCCTGAAAATCTCCCTTCTCCTCTGCAATACTCCTCTTTTTAAGCAATACAAGGTGGTTTTTTTCTACAGAGATGAGCAACCTACCTACATTTAGGCAACCAGGCCAACCATCTCTCCCACCTCCATGACTGGAAACAAGTTATTCAAATTCAGCAGAAAGAACAATTTTCATTAGGAAAACACATTTTCTTTGCACTAAAAGATTACACATACCTTACACAAAGATCTAAAGATCCTCACATCACCACTCCCTTCTCCAGCTCACACTCAGAGCAAACACCAAGCTAAATACCTCCCACCTCACAGGAGCTCAGGTGCTACCACAGCCTAAGAACTGGAAATACCTGGAAGCAGTTAGGGCAGCTGCACAGAGAGGCAGCAAACCAGGCAATGCTTATTTTCCATCCCTGTGGTTATTTACAGAATATTAGGAGCAGGTGCTCAGCAATGTGTCCTGTTGCCACATATTGTGACCAACATATCTAACCCTACAGCCCATCATATATAGGCTGTGAGGTGCTGATACTGCTATGGCTCCTAAGGTAGACAGCAGCAGCTCCAGGTTCAGACACTGCTGCTGAATATGGTATGGCACAGCTGCTTGCAGCAGTTTGTTTTTATGAAATGCATGAATTTTTAAATGAAGATTGCCTATAAATTCATCCTGTGCTTTTGTGAAGAGATGTGCTGCAGGCAAGGCCTGGATTACTGCCATCTAGCAAATTAGCATGTAATTAAGAGGCTCACAGTATACCTTAACTAAAGCTGAGGATGCCTAGGCCAGGAGGCATCACTACCTCTTCTAACAGTGTATTTTCTCCTTGTAGACTTCAGAAAATTCTGTGAACACTTTCCCATTTTGAAGGCAGAAAAACAGAAGGGCAAAACCAGGCACAGCTACAGGTTGGATGGG
>NW_008664359.1:3765-23946 GCF_000695815.1 Acanthisitta chloris | reverse complement strand
TGAGTGCCGGTGTGCGGGTTTCCTCCCGCTGCCCAGGGTGTCTTACCCTGCTCCCGGCGCTCGACCCGCTGCTCCAGTGCGTTGCGGTCTAAAATGTACAGAAATGGTGCCGAGGGACAAAATGATGCGTCTGCCGCGAATTAGGTTACTGTGTGTGTAACCCTTCCCTTTAATGATTCGTTTGTATAGGGTTTGATGTGCCAGAACGAACCTCGGACAGAGGGAGAGGGAGGATAGTTACTTTTGTGCAATGTGGATGTGTTTATCTTGTGTTTTCATGCCTGCCCACCCATGTCCTGATGGTTCAGTGCTGTAGAAGTACACAGTGCATTGGGTCCGTGTTTGTGCCTAGTGATTTCTGTACTCTTGAATGGAACCCAGAAAAGGGTTTTGATGTATTGGTGTATATATAACAGCATCGAGCCATCTGTTTTCCTATTCCAATATCTATTCTGTATTCTGGTAACATTAGTTTTAAATTTGGTGACCTTTTGAAGAGTGGGAGGAATATTTTGGGTACTACTTAAGAGATCTCAGTGTGAATGAAAAGATATGCCACAGGACCAGGTGAGCTCTGACCCCTAGAATTACAGAAGAGAACTGGGTACTTCTGACTGTGCTTCAGTCATGACCAAACACATTGTCTAATTGTTAGAATTGTGAACCCCAAAGTGTGAGATCCCCAAAAGGGAAGAGCTGTGTGGGGTTCGTGATCACTTGTCTAGCTGATGGGAAGTTGCTGTCCTGTGAGCCAATTTATGACGACTTTTTTCCCTGCAGAGTTATTTACTTGTTAATTTAATTGCAGTAAAACATTTCCAAGAAAGCTTGACGGAGGCCCAGAGCTGGCACATCCTGTGTTGCAAGGCAGATTCCTGGCCTTACTTCCTGGTTTCTGCTTCTCTGTATGAATTTTTGAAGAGAGACCTTCTTAGCTCTCAATTCAAAATGGGCATTTAGATCTTCAGACACCTATAAAAATGGGCAAATGCTTGAAGTCAGGTGTGCTACAGAGAGCTCAGTCTTTGACTACTTTGCTTATCCTCCAGGGAAAGGGAGGGCTAGATTGAATTTGCCACAAGACACGTGAATGACAGTGTAATACAGAGCTATATTCTTGCCTAATTTCTACCCAGGAGCTATCACATTTCCACACCAAACCTGCAGCTTAGTAGCATTCAAGTTGTTTGTCACAGCTGGCAGTTGTGTAAGACATAGGAACACATTTGTGCATGCTATCTTTGGATCTGAAAGTGTGTGGGCAGTCCCATGGAAGGCAGCTGGGGTCGGAAATAGAATAGGGGTGTTTAGAGTGCTAACAGGGCTTGACTTAGTAACTGGGCTGTAATGCCTTATGGGCACAGCTGTGCTGTTTGTGGAGTTGAGTTTGTCTGTCTGTACTGCTTAGGTGGTCTTGTTGGCTGAGATTTTGCTAGTTGGAAGTGTCTGCACTCTTTTAGCTTTTCACTGGTGTGGTGGCATAAGTATGTGCAGAAAACCTATTTTAAGAGTCAAATAGTGGCCATAGAAATGTTTGATTTAGTATTTTTTTCATTTTAAATCTCAAAAAAAAAAAACCAAACTTGTGTTTTCTCCTGCCCTAAAGGATCAGTTTTGATGCAAAAGGAACAATATGTCTTGAGAGAATTTTACATAGAAGAATTGATGTTTTTTGAGCTGGTTTATGGTGGCCTGGTAGGAAAAGAAATGTCAAGGCAGTGGGAATAGGCAGAGTGGGAATGCCGTGCTGTCAGGTTGCCTTCAGAAGCCATGAGCTTAATGAGAGTGGGCAGTGGGGTCAGAGTAACTGTGGTGTTTCCTCAGAATGGCAGGGGTTGGGAACAGGCAGCATCAACCTGCTGAGCTTTGCTTTGACCCACTGTGCTTTGTTACCACAATTCTGGCCTCACACTACTGACAGCTTCACGTTTTGTCATTCCTGCATGCAGTGTTTGCCTCCTTGTTGATGGCCATGATGTTACAGAAACCATAGTGGAAGAACTGAGGAAAAAATCTTGAAACATTGGAATAAAGTTTTGTAAGGCTGAAACGCTTTTATTCAGCTCTGGAATGTGAACGTCTTCATTGTTGTGCAACACTTGTCATTTCTTAAATACGCTGTTTTGAAATCTGCATGTCTGGTTTTGTTTTTCTTTCTCCTTGTGAAATTTGGATAAGCAAAACTGGAATACAGATTGACTGATTTGAGACAGAGTGGAGTTGTTTTGTTTGGGTTTTGTTTTTTGTTTTGGTGTTGGTTTTTTAAAAAAGGCAGGGAATGATGCAATAAGACAACTGTCCTTCACATTAAAGTAACATTTCTGGTGCAAGGTTGGGTATTAGGTTTTGTGGTTTAGGGTATTTTTTCATGTGCTGATAGGAACTGGCTAAAAGCACAGTGTGCTGAATGTTAATGCTGCGTTGTTTGCTTACTCTGTTTACCTCTAGATAATTCAGGCTAGCAGAGTTCTTTCTAAATGCCATACTTGCCTACCAGACTCTTTTTTCTTTTTAGTTTAGTTCAATTGCCTGAAAAAAACCCCTGTGCTCATGTTACTTGCTGGCTGCAAGAAACCTCTGAGTGTGGATGGATTATTTCACAACAGAAGAAAAACAATCTTCACTACATCAGCCATTTGATGCAGTGAGTTTAATGTGTTTTAATCAAAGAAGAAACTTGTCAATAGTGACATGCTGAAATGTTTGTTCCATCGCTTTATGCAGTTTCTCTGTTAACAGCCTGGCGCGTGTTCAGAGCTTTATGCCTTGAAGAACTGACATCATCTTCCTATGTGTATTTGATTAAATTAAAGCAGTATGATGGAAGTGTGTCTCAGTGGTGTGAGACTGAGTATTCACTTTTAAAACTCCTGATAAAATATTCACAGTATGGATTGATTTAATAGGGAGTATACAAATGCTATTGATTCTAGAAACGTATGTAGGGCAAAGAAAAGAATAACCAATGTTTGTTTTTCTTTCTCCTTGTGAAATTTGGATAAGCAAAACTGGAATACAGATTGACTGATTTGAGACAGAGTGGAGTTGTTTTGTTTGGGTTTTGTTTTTTGTTTTGGTGTTGGTTTTTTAAAAAAGGCAGGGAATGATGCAATAAGACATCATAAGAGTCATCATAAAGCAGGAAAAACAAAGTAAAGAAAAAGCATCATGTTGGATTTTTATATTAACAAGGATAGTTCAGCTTTAATTAGTTAAGCAAATACTGGATTTAGTTATCTTACCCTAAATACTGTCACACAGTTTAATAATGCCAAACCTTAATGGGGAAGATTTTGTACTAAAATTTTATAAAATGTGAGGGACTAATTATCATCCTGCAAACTTGTCGAGTCTAACTTAAAACATAAGCATGGTAGAAGTTTGATGTGACAACTCAGTGTAAGACTCATTGTGCAACATGGCTCTGTTTTGAGTCTGATGAAAGAATTTCATGTAGCATGGATGTGGAGCCCTGGGTGGCAAATATATAGTTACACTATCTGGAGCCAGTTGTCCATGTGAGTGCCAGGACTCGCATGGTATGAGTGTGTGGTAGTTTTGTCTGCTGTTCAAGCACTTTTTTCTCACATAATCTCTTCTCAAATTTAGAAACGAGCTATTTTGTGTATTTCTTATCTGTTTGGCAACCTTCATTGGACTTTATATTTTCTGATGGTGAACAGGATATCCCAATAGTGCAGCATAATGGCTGTGAGGGGAATGTCTGCTTTTCAACCCTCTGTACAGCTGGCCATCATGCAAGGCACTGTGCCATCTGTTCCTAGTGCTGCCTGCTCTGCTTCCCACAGGCCTTCTAGTGCAGAAAGAGCCTTGTTCGTGGAGCCTCAGTAGAGAACAGCTGTGCTTGAAGTGGGCTGACTGCTAGCAGCTGAGTCTACATGGGGTTTGTGTGACTAATGCACTTGCGTAGGATTTAACAGTTAACTTGTGCTGGGAAAAACTGTAGAGTGCACCCTGTCAGGTATTCACTGCCCATGGAAGTTTTTCCATGATTCTTTAATCGTATCTGTTTGAAGTTCCTGCGTGATTAGACCCATTGGCTTTGTCTTGTGTGGCATTTTTCATAACAGAGCAAGATGAAGTGAAATGTCCTCTGTGGATTTGTGTGGCATTAGTATGGGGAGTCTTTGAGAATTAATGAAAGTCCCTTCTAACATACACCTGATGCTTTATATTCTTTGCTGCCATCTTTTCCCCATCTTGTTCTACTACTGCGATTATACTGCCCCAGTTAACTGTCCTGGGTTCTGTTGCAGCACATGGTGAAAGAGAAAGGACTAGACAATGATCACTACCTTCTTATCGCTATTGATCCAAGCGCACAAAAATTCACTAGTTCACTGTCATGTCACCACACTGTCACTGCTGTTGCCTAGCTCTCCTAGAACAGAATGACGTACATTTGTGGTAGAAATGCTTTCCTCTTTACAGGTTCTGTGGCCACTACCACTGTAAATATCACGGTTGGAACACTAAAACAGGGATGAGAAATTGTAGGAAAGCTCAGGAGAGACATTTTTACATCCTGTAAGAGCATTAAGAGTGATAGGGCCATTTTTAGTGTAGATTAGAATTTTCTGTGAAGGCATTCACCAGCACAGCAAAGGGATAGAGGGCTGTGAAGTATGGAATGGGTGTCAGTGGTAAGCTGAAAGGACAACCTGATTCCTAGCGACCTAAATTGCTTCTCGGGGCTGCCCTTTGATTCTGACTCTGTCAGTGCAGCTTTCTCAAACATTCCAATGAGTCCAGAACCTTTTAAATTACAGGACTGTCTGAAATTTATGTGAACTTTCATGGTATTGTTAATACTGAAAAGTGTACTGTAAGTTACACAAATAAGTTTTACACACTTAGTTCAGGCTTTTCCAGAACTTGACAGTGCACTATTGTGGATTACTGCAGAGGATCCATTCCCTGCTCTCGCTGACTATGTTTCTAGAGGATTGGCTTACTATGCTTTTGTTACACAAAATAAGGAATGTGGGGTTATTTGCCTTTCTTATTACTGAACTACATAGCCACAAGACATATCTATAAAGCAATATAAAACACCTTCTCCCCCCCTGCTCCCCCCCAGTAGTGAGCTTTATTATGGTAACGTGAAAAAATCTTTGCTGAAATTAAAGGATGTTCCCTAAGTCTGTGAGTCTTCAGCCCTAGGATTGGAAAGATGGGCATTTGAGTTATCACTGGAGCACTTTCTAGCAAGTGTGGCTTGTCAGGCCAGGCGTTTCATCATGAAAGCGTGGTACAAGAGCTATTGCCCTGCCACGTCTGTTTCCCTCACAGTTTAGTAAGCATAAATAACTTGTGGCTCTTGAGCACTTACTAACATGCAGATATCAAGAGGGTCCTGGGGGGTACCAACACCAGGGTTGTGTTAACAGGGAGAATGTTGTGCATTACCCATTCCCTGCTGCAAGTGGAAGTGGCTCAGCTGAGATGGTTCTCTGCTTGCCTGTACACTGCTTGCAATAGTCCCTTCCTTTCCCCCAGCCCTCCTGCCTGGCTTGTCATTGCATCTTGTGGTCCTTGCCTTCCCATAGATTCTGGTATGAGGTGTGTAGGGTTAGGAAGATAGGCCACAGCAGGAGCTGTTGAGTTTTGGGAGCAGCCATTGGGAAATCGTGGGAAGACAGCAGTGAAGAACTCACCTTCAGGGCAGGGTTAAGACTGAGTTGAACAATGATATTTTCCATGAGAAGATATTATGAACAATAATGAACGACCTGTTCATAAATTGCAGCAAGGAAGCTTCAGGTTAGGTCTCAGGAAAATTTTAATATTAAAGGTAGGTGAGTACTGGAATAAATAGTTGAGGGGAGTATGAAATTTTTGGGCATTACTGGAGATCTTTAAGAACCTGTCAGGAATGACATCAATATATTTGATTCTGACTCTGGAGTCTGGTCCTTGAGATGTTACTGTATCAGATCAGGAACGTTTGGAGCAAGAACAATTGAAACTAATTATCTTTTAGCGTCAAAACTGTGAGATCTATTTGAAATGCTTCTTAGCAAGACTGGCATCAAGTCTTGTGAGACTGCTTAGTGAAGAGTCAAAACAAGAACATACGACAGCTTAGGATAATGGATGCACAGAGTATGGGAAGCTGTCAGTGGAATTTGTTCGATCGGGATGTGAACAGCCTGGTCACGGGAATGCCAAGAATACCAGCTCTCTGTTGAGCATGAATACAAAATTGCAAGGGTCATGGTGTGGCTGCTGTAGCGGAGTACTAGTCATTGCTCTAAGTTATGGAGCTGTTTTATGAGCCTATGCCATTCAGGAGATGCACCAACGTCTCCTGAGATGATGGTGAGGACAGACATCTCCCAAGGAGATGCTGTAGTCAGGCAGCAGATCATGCAGCAGAGCCAATCCAGCAGGCTGTGGCCATCAGAAAAAGTAGCCTGGCTGTGTTCTTGGATCTCTTGTGCTTGTCTGGCTCTTCCTTGCTTGTTCAACTGACAGAAAAATAGTCTGGCAAAAAAAGGAAGGTTTTTATGCCAATTCAGTGAGCTAAATTGCCTCCCTGACTTGGCATAAGGAGGGAAGGATGATGTGCAGGAGAGATCCCCACTCTCTTTCACTCTTTCACTGGCAGAGTCAGCAAGTGGTTAAACTGTTTATTGTCTGCACATTGTGATCTCATGTAACTTTGGCAGCACTTTGATCCACTAAAATAATTAATTTCTTATACATGTAATAAGCTCTTCGAGTGCAGGTTCTAATTATGTTCTGGAATTCATGACGGTGCTCATGGATACTACATCAACAGAATTGACAGCTGTTTGGAAGGAAATTAATCATCACATATATAGCTCACTTTGTACACTTAACACTCAATTGTTGAGCATATCTATATGGCTCCATGCCCTTCATTTTCAAATAAAACATTTGATTAAACAAGAAAACAAAACCAAAATGTAGGAGGGGATTTTCCAAATTTCCAGTCATTTCCTTTTCCTTGTAATCTCAGTGAGTCCCTTTGTAGATGTTGAAACAAGATTGCAAAATACTTGCTGTATAAAAAACTGTCACATTTCGTTTGAAGCTTAAAAAACAAAGGATTGCTAAGGCTGCTTGGAAAATCCATCTTTTGAGCCCTTTGAATTCCCAGAAAACAGAAAAACCTAGGAAGTAATGACACAAGGTTTTTGTAATCTGTTAAAGAGTTTGAGGGTGTAAAAGACATACAGCTCTGAATGCTAAGAGCTAGAAGAGCTAAAACTTTGGTGGATTTTTATATCTTATTAATACACAGAATTCTTAAAACATGAGGAGAAAATAAGTAGTTCGAGGAAATTCCAGGATGACAATACATCCTATGACTGTTTGATTAATCTGGTTTATGTTTTCAGCTATAGACTTTGTTGTCTGCATAATTTGTCACTTTTCATTTACTTTGAAAAGCTAGGATTTAAGTTTTGAAGAAAAGTCAGTATAAAAATCTGCTTCTTAAAAGGTGAATCAAGGAAGAGATTTCTCTTTGGTCTCGGTGGCCAGAGAGTTTTCCTACTGGTATGACACAAGTCACTTCCAACCTAAAGGTTATCTGTGTTAACGTTTCAAACCGTTTTTCTGCTGCATCATATTTGGATGCTCTTTTTCAGTTTTTGACAGTCCTGGCTACCTGCATATACTGATTAACATCCTTTGTTTTAAGGATTTTCCTGACATTTTAGTCGCACTTCAGGAACTCTATGTTCATGAATTGGGACTGTACTATGCTAGGTACTGTGTATTTCAAGTATTTTCTGGATGAAAATTTAGTGTTATACTAAAAATCCCAAATGAAGAGCCTTTTTATGTGTGTATGTATTTAAAATTTTGAACAAGTTGGAACTTTTTATTGAGACATGACTCTCGATTTAGCTGTTGGTTGTGAAACCATGACTAAAACACAGACCTTGAAGAAGATGCTGAAGGTATGGACAGGTTTTCCAGAGGAAAATGAAATGCAATTAGAATCATTTAAGCCTCCCAAAAGTAAATACAGAGCTTAACGTTATTTCTGAAGAGGTGACTCAAGAAAGCAGTGTGGTAATCATTGCTTTTGGCTGTGTGCAAGAGAGATTTGACTTTTGTATGTAGTTTTTTTCAGGGGCAGACCTGGGAGATTAAAGGTCCCATCTGCAAAACAGCCCCTGAAGATTACAAGGGGGAAATGGGAGGACAGAATAAGTGACTCGGTAAATTAAAACACTTAGGGTTTGAAAGAAAGACACAAACCCACATTAGCTGTGAGTTTGAGGTATCCTGGGTGGCATAATTTGGGAATGATAGCCAAAGAAAAGAAACAGGACTGCTGCTGATACTGACACCAAACTGAGTGTTCTTTAGTACAGGCCAACATGTATAAAATTAGACTTCTGTTTGAAGACTAAATGGACTGCTTAAAAAACATTTACAAAGAATCTGATTTTTACCTTTTATTGTCTATTATTTTTCAGCTAATTTGAAATTTTTCCATTATATCCTTGTCAAACAAGTTATTATTATTACTTTATTAAAAAACCCCAAACTATACACAAGGGGATGCAGCTGTCATTCTTTCTCATCAGTCCTCTTTTTTATAAAGAGGGGGGGAAAAACAAGCCAACCCTTACATGAAACAAGTAAGCACATTCCTCTTTCTTCTGTCTGCTGGATAGAAAGCCTGGGAATGTGCTCTGGGGGTTGTACATAGTCATTCTGTCAGGACAGTGCATGAAGATTGCCCATGCCCTACAGTGGCTCATGTGTATCCTCAAGCTTACATCTCTCCTGTTTTTTTCCAGGAAACAATCAGAGTTGGTGTTATGATGTTGAAAATTAATGGAGAATTTCACAAAGGACAGGTTTGTCTGGTTTTTCTATTTATCCAGTGAATTAATATGCAGTGAAACAAAGTCTGCATGGAAGTGCAAACATACTGTTTTGTCTGACGTCAGTCAGTGTGAAGTGTGTTCCTCTGAGAGCAGAATTGTAGGATGGGGCAAGGAACCATACACTCATTCTGTCTGTCTTTCAGGTTGTTTTTAATGTCACCTACGTTAATGGACAGGTATATCTAAATGATTTTCCCATGAAGAGTGGGGTTACCCACATAACATGTCAAACAGTGATATGTGAGTATTCTCTTTTCCTTTTATTTTCCTCCTTCCCTGGGCTGTTTGTCTTCCCTGTTACCTAGTAACCAAAGCTTATAATGACTATGTGTTCTGTACTCTGCAAACCTGAGTAAATATATAAGCAAATCATTTCCCAGGGCTGGACAATTTTGGTAGTAAAATGGAGTGGAAAAATCTCACTGCCTTGTTCTCAATTCACACTCACATGCTTATATGTAAATGGTCTAATCTGAAATCCAGACTCTGCCTATCTTTTGGAAAGAATGTTCTTCTCTACATGCTAGACAATGTAAACAGAAAGATGCAACCCCACCCTGCTAATGGCTGTGTCCCTAGGTTGGTTGGCATATATCCAGAAGGAGATTCAGTAACAAAAGTATGAATTGTTGTTAGGAAGATCCTTTAATTATCTCACTTCTGTGTCTATTGGACAGACAAGTTTTTGCTCAATAGACTATTATAGCACAAATACTGCAGTTTTGCTAGTGTCCTGCAGTGGTTAATGACTCAAAATTATCTTGAAACTGCTTTTTTTTTCACTGATTCAATGCAACACCTTTTGTGAAAGACCAGAAAGTACTGTAATTTTTTTTTGAGGCACACAGAGCATACAGTATAATTAATTAATGAGGACCATTATGTTCATTTGATTTAAGCTTCTGTTGTATTCAGAATGATCTCCTGATGGATCAGGTGCAGTCAATTTCTAGCTTGGTTTCTGAGGTCATCCTCTCCTTACAATCAGACATTTACTCACAGAGTGCTAATACTTTTTTGAATTGCTGCTCTGGGCCATGACCTGGTTGTTTGAACCCTTCCTTCCCAAAGATGATCGGTTATTAATTTGACACTATTTGTCTTCTGGAGTGGGAGAGCAGTAATCAATTTCTCTTTTCTGGGATAGTTATGTTCCTATTGCTTTGATTTTTTTTTTTCCTATCCTAGGGCAAAATTTACATGGAAAAATGTGATTCACCTGCAAAATAATCCACTCCAGAAAAATATATATGATTTTACTGACTCATTCTGAGAGTTCCTGAGCACTCTATTGTAGTTCTATTAATTTCCCAGTCATAGTTTTGTAGTTATCAGTGACTACAGTTAAGAACATGAATCTGAAACAGTGAGAAAAGTATTGATTTGACCTGGGAGTTAGAAACCTGAAACACTGTGTTTGGGTCTGAGTCCTCAGCACAGTACCTCTCTCTGTTACCTGTAAAGTAATGTTTATACTATTTACTTACTAAATCCTTGACAACAAATTCAGGTGGTGTTTGTAAAATGCTAAATGAATATTAAGATACTTGTTAATAGAGGGGGAACATACTTGTGAACATACGTAAAAAACAAATTTAGCTTAGTAGTCATGCTTTTGAATATTAGAGACCAAGTCTTCTGAACAGTGTTGCTTTGACATTGTCACATTGTGCTTGGCATCTATATCCCCACTTGATGTTCCCATACATGTCAATTTTGGAAGCGTATCTGTCACTCCTGTTGGATGTAGTGGTGATTGAGCAGCCTGACATGTTAAAGACTGGGATCACAGGGGGCTTCAGCTACTTGGTATCTTAGAGGCTTTGGTCCTTTAATGTATGCTTGCTGCTCTGAGTCAGAAAAAAACATTGATCAACGAGGTTAGTGCTCAGTCTCACACCTGTAGGGAATCTTTTTGTTTCTCTCCTTCTGCCACTTATTTTTGCAACCAAAGATATTGCTAAATGATGCCCAGAAGTATTTTTCTACATTTAAAAGAAGCAAAATAGCTTTATGAGGACAGGGATCGTAGCATAAAAGTAATGAACAGACTGAGGTTTTATTGCATGACTGAGAGACACTAGTCCAGCATTGCCCCACGTCACTTCACAGGCTCAGCACTGCAAGTGACACACACACAGCACTAGTGGCTTAGCAACAGGGGCCAGTTTGGTCTCAGGTGATGTACCTTGCCATTTGTATGCTGGAGAAATCTGTCTCCTCCACTCGTGCACTTCTCCAGCATGTCAGTTCTAGCGTGCCCTCACCTGCAGTACAGGCACAGTAGTTGGGGGAAGGATACTAAATCTATGCAGAAATAGCAAGGGTAGGAAGACCATTCTCTGTGTAGTTGTGGAATACTAGGTTATTGAAATAGCTGAAACCTTTTCAATAGGAAGAGAGTTTAAGGTGTCACCCATGACATATGAAAACAGAGAGCGAGACAGAAAAATGAGTGCCAGTTCCTTCATACATATCTTGAGTAGTCGATGCAGTGTGCCTGGAAAAGAGCCTGTTTCTTTCTATATTGAGAGGAAGGGGACTGTTGTGCAAATCAAGATGTTTACACAGGTGGCTGGCTGTGCTGTAGCACTACTCTATGAACTCCCTTGGACAAATAAAATAAGACTGCAGCAATAGCCAAGCGAAAGAGAACTGCTTCAAGTGCTTAAGTGCAAACCCCAAAGGCAGGGATGCAGCATTGTTTGCAAGCTCCCTCAGCCAGGGGATCATACAGTGCTGCTGTTGTCTGCTGTGTCATGAGACCTGCTCCAAATTTGGTTTTGTGATAAACTGGTAAAAAAAACACTATAACATCTGTTCCACCTGTTGCCCAGATTACTACTGCTTATAACAGTGGTTACTGGAAGTGTTAAGGACTTCGGGACGGTACAGATTTCTGTATTGCTGTTCAGGCATCTCTGGTTTGATGCTAGTGGTCCTCTGGCTTTTCCATTCAGGTGTTGCATGTGCAAAGGCATCTGTGTCAGAGTTGCAACTGTTTTCCCTATGACTGTGTACTGCTTTCTGGTTGGGGTGATTTCTGTTTGAAAATCATGGCATTGTGTGTTAACAGTGGAGAAGGAAAACTTGGATAACTTACAAGATCAGCAGCGCCTGGGAACAGTCAGTGTTCGCATCATGGTTCATGAGTGGCCTTTGGCATCCAGCTCTGATTTGCAGCTGATTGTCATTCAGGAAGAAGTGACAGAAATTGATGGAAAACAGGTAAAAAAAACCATTCTGCTTGTTTTTAATTTAGGAAAGGCAAGTAGTAACCAAGGATTAAAAGGTTTACGTGTGTCTGGGCGGTGATTAGAGCACAAAGTATATAAGTAATGTAGCACAGTACTGAGGAAGGTAATAGCAAAGTTGGCAGTATAGTAGATGGGGTGTTTCATAGGCGACTTCAAGTTTTAATGCTTCTATTCATATTTGAATAATTAAATGTTGGATGACTTCCCCTCAAGCTTGTTAGAACATCATTAACTGTATCACATGCTCTTTCAACATGTGCACTTACTCAAGCAAAGGCAGACTCACAAGAAAGACTTGATTTATAAAATAATGTACAAAATAAACAAAAGGGGCATGGGCTTGTTCTGAGTCCTGAGGTTTCCCCCAGTGTTTATTCCTAGCTAATAAAGGGTTTCAAGCATGTAGCACAGAGAACAGCTTGCAGCAGCAAATTCTTAGCAGATGGGCTTGTTGTGAAAGCTCACCACACCTGAGAACTTAGCCTCAGAATATTTTGCATGTACGATAATTTGAATCTTGATAATGAACATGGATTTTGAGATGAACAAACACCTCACTGCCAGTTCTGTCTTTTTCTTTCTTTAAAGGATAGTAACATTGATCCTTAATTAATTGCATGCATGTAGTATTTTTGACAAAGATCTGTATCATGTCAAAATTTTCCTCTGTTAATGAACAGCCCTACTGAGAGGTCTGTAGCTTTTCTAATGAGGTGTTTATACCACTGTTAGGAGCGTAATATATCCTGGTTTGATTCAGTTGTTACACAGTAGTGGTGTTGTATTTCACATCTCAAACTAGACATCACAACGCATTTCATATTTTCATAGGAACCTGGTAAAAACAACCAGAAGGCTAATGCTGTTTCCTTAATTGTTCCTTTAAGGCAAAAGCTTTCCATCTTTCTCATTAGCTATCAACTGACAGTCGTAATAATCTCTTTCGTTGCCTTGTTCTGCACATGTTCAAAGGAAAAGAGGCTGTTGGTTGGCCTGTGGCTCTGAAACCATGAGTGAAATGGTATTGCATGCTTCATTCCTCTTTGGTTAGTTGTATTTCTATGTAGCAGTTATGACTGTAGTCACAAAAAGGCTGTGTTTTGGTAGTTCTTAGCCTTACAATGCAGTTATTGATGTTAGTAGGAGTTATGATGAATGTGTTCTATATAAGCAATGCTTGCAGTGATTATTAAGTGAAATTGGTCCAGTGCATGACTGGAAGAGGAGAGGAAAAAACCTATTCATAGATTGATATGTGTTGGAAGAGACCTTAAAGATCACCTAGTTCCAACCCCTCTACCATGGGCAGGGACACCTTCCACTAGACCAGGTTGCCCAAAGCCCCATCCAGCCTGGCTTTGAACACTTCCAGGGATGAGGCATCCACAACATCCCTAGGCAACCTGCTCCAGTTTTTGACCATGCTCACAGTAAAGAACTTTTTCCTGATAGCTAATCTAAACCTTCCTTCTGTCAGTTTGAAGTCATTACGCCTTGTCTTGTCACCACATGCCCTTGTAAAAAGTCTCTCTACAGCTTTTTATAGCTCCCATCAGGTGCTGGAAGGTGCTATAAGACATCCCCAGAGCCTTCTCTTCTCCATGCTGAACAAACCTAGTTCTTTCAGCCCTCTGATCATCCTCATGGTCCTCCTTTGGACTCATTCCAACATGCTGGGTGCCCCAGAGCTGGATGCAGTACTCCAAGTGGGGTCTCACAAGAGTAGAGCAGAGGAGCAGAATCACCTCCCGCAATCTGCTGGCCATGCTGCTTTTGATGCAGCCCGGGACACTGTTGGCTCTCTGAGCTGCATGTGCAGGACCTTGCCCTTGGCCTTGTTGAACGTCATGAGGTTCACACGGGCCCCCCTCTCGAGCCTGACCAGGTCCCTCTGGACAGCATCCCTTCCCTCCAGCTGTGACTGCCCCACACAGCTTGGTGTCATCAGCCAACTTTCTGAGGGTGCACTCAATTTCACTGTCCATGTCACTGACAAAGATATTGAAAAGTGTTGGCCCCAGCACTGACCCCTGAGGGACACCACTCGTCACTGACTTTCACATGGACAAGGAGCCACTGCCCACAACTCTGTGTGCAACTGTCCAGCCAATTCTTTATCCATTGAGTGGTCCATCAGTCACATCCATGTCTCTCCAGTTTAGAGACACGGATGTCATGCAGGACACTGTCAAATGCTGCGAGACTTTTTCTGTTGTTGCAAAAAAGCAACATTACCACAAAAGCAGAAGTGTCAGTCTTGCCTTAGCAACACTTTCAACATTTGCAAGTGCTTTCACTACATATTTGAGTTTTCCATGCCCTAAAATGCCTCCCTGAAAGAGGATAATAATGAACTATGTAAGAGTTGGTTAAAAGCCCGTGGAGTAACTAGCACATGTTTTTGCAGGAAGAGAGACTCAGTCTGTTCAGCAGATTTTCTAATGTGGTGTAGTCTGTAGAAGTGTGGTAGGTAAAAATAAAAGATAGCAATTCATGTTATAACAGCCCTGTGTCTACATCTTAATGGCTTGGAGTTTTCTGTGGTGTATTGGTGTTCTCTGCCAGCCTCCTCCAGACTTACTTTAAAGTCAGTAATATCAGTGTGTTTGCATCTTTTGTAGGTCCAGCAGGAAGAGGTAACAGAAATTGATATTTTAGTAAAGGACCTGAGAGTACTTAGACACTCAAACTACACTGTCCCTTTGAAGGAGAGCATGCTGTATTCCATCCCAAGGGACAACGACATGCTGTTTACACTGCCCAACCTCTCAGGAAAAGGTATCTCTCTCACATGTTACATTTTTATCCATAGTTGATGTATTGCTTTACAATAGCATCATTATTCCTGTGTTTTACATCGTGAAACAGTTTCTTCATTAACAGGGAAGTGTTTTATGTGGTTTGTTTTTAACTTTTTTAAAAACACTTAAATTTAACTCTTCTACATTTTAGGTATTTTGTTTGTTTGTTTTCAAATCTTTTCTCCTTTGAAGCACTTGATACTTGGCAATCTGCAATCCAGACATCTGGCAGGAATAAATTTCTCTCTCAGATCTGTGATGGAAGTTTCTCTAAGGCTCCCCCTTTTTCCTGAGAATGAAAGAGAAAACTGGAAAGGAAATACCTGTCTGGGTCATTTCCAAACCAGAGACCAGTTTTATGTTATTAAACTTGAATAACTTAAAAGCAAGAGAAGTTATTTGATGCCTTAATCTTATTTCAGTTTTGTTTAATCAAAAACTCTCAAGGATTTAATAGGAGATTATTATTTTGATCTAGTTCATCACCTTTTTATCTGACGACAGCTGAAATTTACAGCTAAGGGCACAGATAAAGGCTGCACTGTAACATTTGCTTCTGCTGCTCAGCAAATTCACTACTCAGGTTTTAAAAAAAAAGAAGTGGTCAGCCTTCTGTGCTCTTGCTGTAGATGTGTGAGAACCATACCATAAGTATAGAAATGCAGCATGTCTTTATTTTCCTCCACAGTGAGTCAAACAGAAAGCAAGTTTCCCACTTCTTCATCAGATATTCAAGATCCACTGCAAACTACCAGTCAGTACCTCATCCGGCAAGTAGAAACCACAGTAGATGAAGAGACATTACCTGGCAAGTTACCAGAGACCCCTCTGAGGATAGAACCTCCATCTTCTTATAAGGTACTTCTGTTGTTTGTTTGTTAGCTTGCCTTAATTATTAGCATATACATTTAAAGACCGGTCTAAAGACGAGGAGGTTTTTTCCCCTCTCTCTTCTTTCCTTGTTTCCCTGTAGGTGAAATGCTTACAGCTTGGTGACATTTCTAATAGGAACAGTTGTAGTAACATGCTGCACATAGAGCTGAACATTACTGAGTATTACAGTTTGAGGGAATAAACTTCCTTCATGTTTTGAGCATTATACAGAAACACATAGTTTTCTTGCTTTGTGGATGTTTACGGAACAAACCAAACAAACCCAGCATTGTTGGGATTCAGATACTAGGCCTTCCTAAAGACCAAACACAGCATCCATTTAAACATGGTAAGAAGGTATAGAACATTCCTAGGCCTTTGTCTTTGGTATTGTATTTTTAGTTTGAAAAAAACCCCAACATAGTACGTAATAACTCATTTCTGGAAGAGAGAATTGCCATTCCTACTTAACCTGGAATTGATTTCTCAGAGTGCTGTTTTGCTGCTTCATTTTTGTTTTAAAGACCAGGATTTTCTATTGTGTGAGGCATCTGACAGTAACTGGCTTCCACAGAAGTCTAAGAAATCCCCACAGTCAACCAGTAAGACAATGCACTTTTACAGTCATACTCTGGGAACCTTAAAAAACTCCAGACTTCCTTAATTACCTCTTAGCAGTGAGAAACTTGGAATTTTTTACTCCAGTAGGAATCAAATGGGTTTCTAAATTCTGTGTTCTGGCTTCACAGGTACTTGATGACAGTCAGTTGTGATATTTACATTATATCAAGCTAAGCATTTATAACCATTTCCAATATTGCTTAGCTTTAAATTACATCTTTTTTTCCTGACTCTGCTGGAGACCTTACCCCTCTGAGAGATGGGCTTTGGCCTCACCTGCTGTTAAGAAACACAGTAACAGCTTGAGAAGTTTCAGTTCCAGGTCAGAAACTTGGAACTTGGGCTTGGTGGCCTCCTCTGTAGCTGAAACAAACACAGTTATGACCTACTACTAAGACAGGAGGACTGAAATAGTAGGCTGAAAGTCACAGCTAGGCTAGAGAAGGTTCTGCCCCTCTCCCGGGCTGTAACCCTCTCCCTGCTCTACACTGCCATGCTGTCAAACCTCCCTGTGGCCAAATAGCTCATCCTTCATTTCTCTGTTCAAGTGTCCTTTATTTTCCAAAGTGGCCTTTCAGAGAACTCTGCTGGGGTGAGCAGAGAACTAAACCTTCACCTGTTCCAAACTTTGAAGAAGAAAGAGATCTGAGTCATCAGTCACTTCCATCCTTCTTTTATGTGTGTTTAAGTGTGCATAAACATAAGTAAAACTATCACCATGTAATGTGATTCACCAGTAGCTACAAAACCAGCACTTGCTTTGTATTGCAGCCTTTCTTTTTATTTTTACGTGTTTGTTTGTAGGTGATGTGCCAGTGGGTGGAAGACTTGAGAAGAGGGTTGTGCAGATTGTGGTTCCGGTCTTTGCCTATCTTGTTCAGTTTCATGGAAGTCGTTGTAGTGGGAATTGTTGGAGCAGCTCTTATTATCAAAGTCTTAAAGATGATTCTCCCTTCCTGTGAAAACAAGTAAGGAATTTTTTCTTTTTCTTTTTGGCAGTGATGAAGGCAAAACATTAACTAAAAAATCTTGTAAGAAGCAGCCCCATGGCAGATGGTAGCAACAATTCAGTGAAAAAGCTACTGGTAGCTTTCCATTCCAAGTGAACTTTTGACACATAGGCATTTCAGGGAAACATGGAAAGTATTTCATTGGAAATGTCTTTAGCTGAGCTGTCATACTGCCAAATTTTTATCAAGCCTTCTAAGGACTACATTGTGAGACACCATTAACATAGCTCCAAGGGAGGAGGGTACAAGCTAGAGCCATTCCAATTGCTAGAGCAATTCCAACATCTCTAAATCTTTTCATACTCCTGCTGTGTTGGAGTTGTTACAGTAGTTCTGAAAGGCTTTGCAAATTTGCATGGGAATTCTCCAAGGAGGACCTACCTGTGCAAGCAGCTTGCAAGCCATAGTGATTGGTGCTGGCATTGGTAAAGCTGATTGCCTGCAAATGACTTCATGCACTCAGTAGATGTGTTACCAGCAGCACTAAGATTTTTCAGTAAAGCAAGCTTTGAGAACAAGGAGTGGAGAGATGAATTAGTAACTGCAGGTAAGAAATGGGTATAGATTTAGTATTGGAATGGGCAAGTATGTGCATTTTAAAGCAACCTATGTCAGTTCTGAAAGAGCTATCCCTCAGAACCATGCCTGGAGAAGTGACTGACAGTGTAGCATGCTTCATCAGCCACAAGAAGCACAAACTGGTGTTTTCAAATGCAACTGACCAGCTGTGCTTCTGAATGGCCCTGAGTGCAGTTAATTTATGTATCCACCCAGGAATATAAGTGGCCTTAGTCCTTCTGACAGAGGTAGAAAAATGGGTTGGAGGATCAGAAAGGTTGAAAACTGCAGTGACAAGAGACCATGCTTCCCCCTGACATTTCACACAGCACGCTGTTAGACTGGAGTACTTCTTGTAATTAACTTACTAGAGCAGAAGAAGTGAAGAAACACTTTGTACTTCCCACAGCAGTAAGCAGCTTAACACTGCCACATGTGAAACTGAACTAAGTAGGACTGGGAAGAAAAGTCTAATCCCAACAAACTGTTCAGCAAAGTGTCTGGTGGCCTGTCCATGGCAGAGGTCAGTTCAGAGCAAAGGAACCAGCCTGCAGTAATTTCTCTTCCAATTCGAGAACATGGGGCTTGTGCGTGGCTTGTCAGAGCATTCAAAGAAACTGTACCACCTCCTGCCCTTTACAAAAACAAATCAGAAACAAAAAACCCAAACCGCAGTTATTTTCTTGCTACCTGAGTAAAGTGGTCCTGTAAAAATGGTAAAGATTTAACTCATGATGGTAAAGCAGTAAGCAGATCTCATCTGGTGAATGACACAGCTGCAGATGTGTGTCAGGACCTTGTCACAAGTTTTTAGTGCCATTCTATGGTACACTGATAAAACTAGAAACTTTAGCAAGACTTGGAGAATTACGTGTAGCTCCTGTCAGCAGTTTTAGGGTGCTATGAAATGGAGCATATAGAGCCTGCAGTGCTGACATTTCAGATGTAGAAACTGGATGCAGGGAGCCCTCGGAAACCGCAGTACGTTTTGGAACCAGTTTTCATTCTAGCTTCATAAAAGAGGTATTATGAGGGTAATACCTACTTGATACATTGATATAAATGAAGTTTGGAGAGTTTAAGAATGAATCTAATCTTTAGAACACAGAATTGTTTTGTATGTTGTTTTCTAATACCAAGCAATCTTACCTTTCAGAGGCATCCTTCTCCTGGATCAAGTCAGCTTTGTACCTGTGACTGCCATCAGTCTGCCTTCAGATCTTCCAGAGAGGAAAAGTAATTTAGATGAAAAAGCATGTACTTAATACTGTATTTACTTTGGAGTTACTGGTTTTTAAAAACAAACCTTTAGTTGACCTGAAATTTGGCACTTGATCTTAATACCTTGTTTGTTTCCTACTAAGAAAACTAAGTCAGCTGATAAAGGGCCACTCAGGCTGAGGCCCAGAGCAGACTTCCTTGTGCCTCTCCATAAACATGCAGCCTTTTCAGAAGCTTCAAAATAGAACAGCTTTCCACCCTGAGGGCCACCATTGGTTTTAACTTCTGTGAAGTCACTTTTCCACACGTCGAACAGGATGTTGGCTGCCTTCATGCCCACAGATAAACCAGGTCAGCTGTCCTGATGAGCAGGATGATGAAATTCAGGGTGTCCTTCAGTCTGCAGATAGCATTCTTTAGAAAAGGACAAGGGAGTGATGTGAGCATCAGCTGTGCCTGCAGGCCTAAGCAAAGCTGCCCAACCTGGTTTCAGGTCTCATAGGGTGGAGTGTGCCTTGCAAGGAAGATATCACTACCAAACATTGGTGTTACTCGAGAAATTTGACATTTTATATATGCAAAACAAAAATTAAAGAGGCAGATTTATATTTCAAGCACTTTACATTTTTATGGTCCCTTCCGCTCATAAAAATTGTTAGCAGTTGTAACCAGCATGCTTTTTGTATCTGTGACAGCAGTACTATGTGAAGCCCCAAAAGAAAAAACTCTACAAAACTCTACAGAAACACTGGCTTACTATTGCTAAGTAGGCCCAGTCTGCCCATGCCAGTTTGTACTGTTAACATTTTTCAAATAAACATTGTAATTGTTTATTAGACTGTGTTCATGTGTGCATCTCTAATTACACAAACCAGCAGTTTGCCAGATATAGTAGATGCAGGTTACTATTTGTTCTTTTAACTTCTCATTGTTCTTTTTGCAA
>NW_008664359.1:0-3717 GCF_000695815.1 Acanthisitta chloris | reverse complement strand
GAAACCTCAGAACTGTGACTAGGCAGAGGTCATGCTGGAGCTAGAGAGGCTTCCAGATTAAGAATGCAGTTTAGTGAAAGAAACTGGCAGAGGGGTTGTCACCCATGGCTGAACAGGAACCTGCTGAGAATGGTGGCTACACAGACAAGAACAAGTCTTCAAACAGTTGCAAATGAACTTCTCTGTACGTGGAAATTCATGTTCACGTTTCATGAGCATAGCCCTGGCCCCTGCATTAGCCTAGGTCAAGTAGAAGTGATGTATAAGGCTGAAGTCAGCTTCTTCAGGAAAAAAAAAGGATGGAGAAGAAACACAATAGTTTTGCAGTGCACAAGCACAGTATGCATTGCACTGCAGATGGAAGCTCAGCAGCTGTTTGCATGTGCTCTTTGCATCCCTCCTTCTGAAACTGTAAACCAAGCACCTGCACAGCAACAGGGAAATTAACTATTCTCAACAGCTGCAACAACTGAGTGGTTGAGCCTGAAAAAGTGTTGGTACTGCACAACTTGGCTGATTTCCATGAGCTCCGTAAGCCTCTTTGTGTTCTACAAAGTTACAAAGCAGGAGGAAAGAAGTGCTACCATCAGGTTACTGAAATGCTAAAAATAGCATAATTGCCAGACAACATTGCTGCCTTATGGAGGTGAGTTAGCAAGTTTTACAAAGTTAAAGCATTTGTGTTTCTGCCTTAGCATGCAGGGGGTTTTCCCAAATCACAGGAGTGTCACACCTTTCAGAGGACTGCTACTGTGAGCTGGGACCACTCTTTGTAAACGGGTTTAAAAACCTCCTTGCCAAACTAAGTTAGGAAAGGGCAACTGTCCTGCATGCCAGTCAGGGTAGGTCTTGTTTTCCCAGGACATGAGCTGATAAGGATACACATGCCCTCTAGGACAAAGAAGGTGGGGGAACAGGAGACTGAAAAAAAACACTGAAAACCTCTCAGGGAGACACATTAGATTTTTAAGAACATCATCTCATCTCACAAACTATGGCTCTCACTGCAACCCTTTTTGTTCTGTCTTACACAGTTCTGAGGGCGTCACCATGTCCTGCATTCCAACCAAAATAAACCTGAGCTACAAATTCAGCCTCTACCCATTTTTTTTTTCCCCTCCAACACATATTACGGAGGTGTTAATTTTGTTCACTCAGAGTGAACAAGTCTGGCTGAGCTGCAGAAACAAACTGCTGCTTTTAAAATGAGGTTTACTTTAGGAGTTCTCAAAATATATCACACTTTCAGTCTAAGTGGCCCCATACTGGACTGCTTCCAAGGACCAAAGCTTGCCTACTCTCCCTTACTCAGGGGACAGATTGAGTATTTTGGTTTGCTTGCAATGAATTATGAGAAGAAATCTCCTCCTGCAACACAGCTGACAGTTACACTCTCATCCCAACATACAAACGAAAAAATAAATAGTAGAACTCACTTCAAAGTACTGCACCTTCTCCTTAACTCTGACACAGATGACTGTCCTTTTGAACAAAGAGAAGTAAATTTGTTTTCCATTTTGGAGATGGAAGCCTACACACACACTTGTATGCTCATCTGAACTTCCTCATTTTTGGGTTCATCGTGCCAGGTCTGCCCAGGGATTCAGGAGCTCTCACAAGACCTGCATCTCTTATTAAAGCATCTGATCACTAACACTTTTCAGTGTGTCCAGCTGTCACAACACAGTGATAAATTTTAAGTTTATAGACAATATGGTCACAATAATGGCATTCACTCAACTGTGTACTTGAGATGCATTTGCCTCCTACTCAGTCTGCAATGTTTTGGTGCCATTTGCCCTTCCCATCTACCTTGCAGCATTTGAAGTCACACATGAGCAGGAGTTCCACAGCCAGTTTTGTGCAGCTGAAACAAGTCTAAACCTATTTGATTCATGGAAAGGATGAAGCTTACCTGTAAGCAGAACTACAGCTGGCTGCTCTGGAAGGAGCTAGCAGGAAGAAGTGTTTACAAAACAGTAGGAGATGGATAGAAATTACATACGTGTTTTAGTTACAATTACCACTGTTGAGCAAAACTTACAATTATTACATAGATGGTCACTGTAAAACAATTCTCAGAGAACTTCTACATTCCACTTTTTGCAGGTTCTTTATTAATACTTTGTGACTTTTGAGCTAGTTCCAAGAGAGCTGGGCAGATTTTGCATTTAAAAAAGAATTTATTGAGACTGCTGTTGCTCTTAAATTACAAAAGTTAAAAAGAGCACACAGTGCACTGATACACCACTCATTACTTCTAAAGCTGTTTTAAGACGTAAGGTGGCTCCTTCAAGAGAAGGCAACTCAACATGATCCAAATTCAACTATCCATTTCTCGTATTTTTCAATGTCCGCAGCAGATACAGATTTAGAAACTTTTTTCAAAGCTATTTCAAAGTCTTCCATAGTTGTTGGCATATGCATTTCATCTCGAGGAAGATTTCTTATTTCTTCTGGTGTCAAGCCTTCGATGCGTCTTCTCATAGCCATCAACGACGCATCTCTGTTCAGGATGGTAAAAAGAAAATCATTACTCAGTGCAGGATGGTGAGTCCAGTTGTTTGACAGGCTCAGCACAGCATTCCAGTTAAGCTGTGGCATTCAAAAAGATACAATAAAAAATTGTAAACTTTTATGGGAAGATCTCCAAGTGCTTGTACAAGCTACAATGCAGTGCTATCCTTATTTTTCAAACATGGATTTATCCTCACTAGATGTTTGAATAGCTACTATTCACAGGCTAGGCAAAAGAGAGAAAGATTAAGTGGTTTGTCTAATCACAGAATCACAGAATTTAAGGGTTGGAATGGATCTTACAAATCCCCTAGTCCCAACCCCTCTGCCATGGGCAGGGACACCTTCTCACTGATCAGGTTGCTCAAGGCCTCATTCAGCCTGGCCTTGAACACCACCAGGGTCAGGGCAGCCACCACATCCCCAGGCAACCTGTTCCAGTGTCTCACAATGCCACTGCAGGCCTGTGATATAGCTGCTGTTTATAGAATTTTTGAACAGGAACATGGCAAACTAAGAGCTTCACTCCTCCTGGATGTAGGAGGAGAAGCTGAAATGTTTTGAATGCTTCCTGGTTCACACAGGAATCCCACTTCAAAGAGGAGTCAACAGAATCTCCCTTCGACCTGTATACCGACAGCTAAATGTTAAATGACAAAATCTCTTCCACCTGTAGCTCCTCAAACTTCCAGCCCCAACAAGCATTAACTGTCTTTACAAGTGTGTCATTTTCTTTCTGCATGAGGTTTGACTGCATTTAGATACCCAGCAGGAAATCTAGTAGCAGTAGGTGATGAGCTGGTGGGGCGATAAATAGGTAACACTGGAAGACTAGAGTGCCTGCTAATTCATTGTTATTTGGCTTATTATAAGAAGAAAATGCTGCTTATTTGTCTAGCAGTAAAATAGATGGGAGGGTAATCCTGGCAATATCGGAACAGTATATGACATCATACTAGTAGGTGAGAATCCAAAGAAAGAAAAACACGTGTTCTAGAATTTAGAAAAACGATTCCAGCATACTCTGTTTCAGTACCACCCAATCATAGAATCATCATAGGATTTAAGGGTTGGAATGGCCCTTACAGATCATCTAGCCCCACCCCCCCCTGCCATGGGCAAGGACACCTCCCCACTAGATCACGTTGCTCAAGGTCTCATCCAACCTGGTCCTGAACACCGCCAGGGTCGGGGCAGCCA
>NW_008664358.1:22927-37335 GCF_000695815.1 Acanthisitta chloris | reverse complement strand
GCTGGGAAATGAAGTCTCGGCAGGTTAGAAGTAACAGCGATGCTGAAGCCAGGCAGGTTCAGCGCAGAAATGCCACAGCTGAGGGCTCGGTCTCTCTCCGGACCCTTCCCCTCCCGGCTGCCGCGCAGGAGGCACGGGCAGCTCGCTGGGGAGAGCTGGATGTTTCTGAAGTGCTCGTGTTTGCCCCGCAGACCTTTGTACTTTAGTTTTTTAATAGCCTTCTGCTCCTTGTTAATTTTGCATTAGTCATTGCTTCCAGACTTGCCTGTTTAAAGGAAAAGGTGTGGCTGGGCTGGAAGCAGTGGTGGTGCATGAACTGGCTTTTCAGTTCTTTCAGCATTCTTGGGTTTTGATAACTTGGAGGTTGGAGATTAGGAGACGACAGGGATGATAACACTTTCTCTTTAACTGTGTTTCTGAGGTAAACACCAAATAATTTGTTCATGGTGATAAAAGTATGGGAACCTACTAAATGTACTGTTCAGTTTGTGGAGCGACATGAGTTTGGTCTTGTTCATCACGTTGAAAGCAAGGGGAGTGTGTTTGGGGGGCAAAAGCTTTTGGTTGGCCTTTGTGTGCTGTAAAGTCTCTGTTAAGTTACAGGCAAATGAACGTAACCTGACTGTGGGAAGAGATTGCAGTAACTTTCTCCTGCTGATGAAATTCCTTGTCAAGTGCTGTATTGCCACTGAACCAAGCTGCTATTAATACTTTTAATTAAGGTGGAACAGCTGATTGGCCTTTTCCAGGAAAAACTGTCTTTTTCTCTTGCATCTCGTGAGAGGTGAAGGACAAATAGCAGTGCTAATAATGGAAGTTCTCCTGTAAAACGCAGTTAGAGCAAGTTTTGTGAGAGTAGCTTGCTGTAAGAGGGGAGAATTTGTTCTAATTGTTCTTAAAATGCCAACAATATAACTCCTTTTGGGATTTGTTTAACTAGTAATAACAGGATCTGTTTACAATGAACAGATTCATTCATTCACACAACACAAACAAGGAAAGTGACAGGATACACTACTTGTTTATAGCAGCTTTGTGCAATAGCAAAACACTCTCTGCAGTGCGTTTTGGGGTATTTTTTATGTGGAGTGATAGCATGTGCTGCCCACAAACAATAGTAGTCTCAGTTAGTGCTGTGTGTCTGGTGTTCAGTGTAGGAAATCTGCATGCACTGTGCAGAAACACTCTGCATATTACCCAAACAGGAAACAGAAGTAAGAGCTCATGTACTCCTGCTTCACTTTATGTAGATTATTTAAATACATTTAGGACAGATGAGAAGCTGAGGCAATTCTGAAAGATGGGACTCTGTGAGTAACGACTTCATTTCATTGTGGGTTGGTTTTTTTCTTAGTTGTGATGCTGAAAACGAGCAAGTCCTGTTACATTTGGTTGTTTATTTGGTGCAGCAATGCAGTGACTCGTTCAGGGAGCTTATGGAAGTTATGAGTGTCACCAAGAGGAGCTGACTTTAGTACCAGAATGTAGTTATTGTAAAATGGTTCAGAAAAGATGCCTGAAATCAAGCGGAACTTGTGATACTTGTCTGGAAAGACATACCTGTGAGCCTGTTATCAGCCACATTCTGTGTTGCTCTCAGTTCCTTTCCTGTCATTCTCAGTCAAATCAGTGAGCCTGGGCTACTTGGGATTCCTCTGGATGAGCAGCTGCACTGTCTTTCAGCTATACACAGCGAGGCTCAGCAGAGCAGTCCCCAGGAACAGAGAGCTTTTATGCCCAGGCTGCAAGGCTTGGGCTGTCTGCTGTGGCCTGGGCCCTGCTCCTGGGGCATCCCTCGGGTGCCTCCTGCTCCCGGAGGCTCTGTGGGTGTCTGGGTGACAGCCTGCCCCACCTGGAGCAGGGCTGGGTGGGAGACAGTGCTCAGAGCTGCTGCAGGAGGAACGTGTTTCCCCACCTCGTGCGAGCAGCGCCTGGCTCAGAATTCCTGGGTTTTCAGTGCTTTTGGTTAGGTTTGGGGGGTGGGGTTTCCCTCTGCTGAAAATAAGACAGCAATGTGGTATATACTGCCACTCCAAAAGTGAACTGGTTCAAACTCTGCTAATTAGGTAGGGAAAACCCGAATGCCTGGCCTAGCTTTAGGTGTGAGTGACTGGAGAGCTGGATCGGAAACTGGGCTGTAACTAGCACTCGCTACTGTTCCCACCTTGGTTGCAATGTTGCTGCCAGCAGAGCAGTTAAATGCTAGTGAGGGTGGACGGTAAATTTGTAATCCCTGCTGGTGGCAGACCCGGAGCCTGTGGAAATGGCCCTTCCCGAGGAGTGAGCTGTGCTGGCTCCGGCAGCAGAGCTCGGGGATGAAGCTGGAGGGGCTGCTGGCACCCAGCGCTCTCTGGGCATGCTTGGGAGCTCTGCTGATTCTCAGCTGCCTTTCCTAAGGCCTGTGAGATGTCCTAGTTCATTGGATAACTCCTCATGCTCTTTTATCCAAACGCAATACTCATCTGTTCTGCTCGGGGGAGGTTTGCAGAGGGAGGGGAGGACGTAGATGAAGACAGCCAAAAACTGCCTCTGGTGACCTTCCCAAAGCTTTTGCTTGCACGGAAGAAAATCAGAGCGTCTTGTCAGTTAAATCTCTGCAGCAGCATTCAGACCTTTGCTCCTCTCCCCCTGCTGCTCACAGGCAGCAGAGGATTGCTGGAGGAAGGAAGGACTCCAGTTTGTCGGGAGATGAATTTATGCCTTTTGAGGTGATGGAGTCCCTGACGCTGTCACTCAGAGCAGAGCATTAAGGAGCGAGGCCTGAGCGGTGCCCCACAGAGGCTCAGTCACTGAGCCGCGGGGACAGGAGGATGATGCTGCGGGATGCAGCAGTGTGTCCCGGGGTCAGGGAGGTGACTGCGCTCGGGATGGGCTGTGTGACTCAGCCCTCTCTTCCTGAAGAGCGAGGGTGTCTGGCTGCGAGGGAGGACACAGCCCTGGAACCAGCCCGGCCAGTCTGTGCTGCCCTGCCTGTCCTGTCCGCAGAGCCGGTGGCTGATCTGTGGAGAATGTCTGGGGCTGCCTGCAACTTTCTGGTCCTTTTCCTTGCATCCCACTCCTACAGGCGAACGAAGACAGCTCTGGGAAGTGGGGGGAATGCAGTATTTTGTGCAGTGTTTTCAAACACGGGGTTGTTAAAAGGCATGCTTTAGTTGTACACGTGTTTTCCTCCTGTTGTTGTAATGTGAAGATACTGTGATTACAAAAGGAAAAGAAATTGCTGTTCTTTTCCAAAATGTCTCTATGATCATCTCTCACAGCTCTTCCTTCCCTTTTTCACCTTGCATAGCATGTTAGAGTTCTCCCTTAGCACTAGGGTTTGAACAACAGTCAATTTGCTGTTTAATGGCTTTTAAAAGTCATTTTTAACCATGCCTCTATTTTAGTGGAGAAAACGAAACAGAGTTGTTACTTTGAGAGCGATTGTTCCATTATTCAAGAAATAATTGAGACTGTACTGTTCTGACTGAAATGTGTGTTTTTGTGAGCCTTAAATCACCATTATAGTAATCTAGTGTTCCGATTGGTATTGTGATTAATTCGTTATTAAAGCAGAGAAAGGAATCTATTGTAAATCCTTTGAAGGTGTACGAGCTGGAACTTGCTCTCTGCATCACAGCTCCGTGGGGGTTGTTACTGTGCTTGCTGTTTGTGCAGCCCTGGGCTGGTGGCTGTGCCCCGTGGCTCTGAGCTGGTCCTCAGGGTTCACAGCCCGTGGGGAGCCAGGAGCCCTTCCCTGGTGAGTGAGGTGTGCTCTGGAGCAGAGCGTGGGGAAGCTCCAATGGGACTCGCTTGGCTTGGGGGTACCTGTGCTGGAGCAGCAGGGGCAGCTCTGCACCGTGTTGGGTTGGCCCATGAGGTATCCTTAGGTCGACTGGGGCCATCTCCAGAGGCAGCAGGAGCAAGAGGGAGAATGTCATGGGAGGCAAGAAGGTAGTGGCAGTTTTCCTAATGCCAGGCAGAGATCTGGGAGCAAGTGAGGAAAAGGAGGAGCTGTGGTGTGCTGCCAGATGTTGCCTTTTCTCACTTGAGGTCCAGCTGTAAGGGAACAAGGAAGAAGCATTTAAAAAATGTGGATTTCTGTTTGTTTCTGGGAATGCCAAAATCTTTTCCTGTCTTCATCTCTTTAAGCAAAGCTCCTCGTGGTCTGTGGCAAGCCTCAGCCTCTCACCTGGGCAATGCTTTTAACCCGTTTTCATATATGTTCTCAAAAGCATTTGCATTGCACATGTCCAAATGAAAAGCACCTAATCTATCCCTGAATCTGCTTTAAATGACTTTACTCATGCCATCTTTGATAGAAACATGTGGACAGGAGACTTGCCAGTTTGTGGTGGGTTTCTGTCCTCTTCCCCAGGAAGGCAGCAGCAGGCAGCACATCTTAGCACTCTGAAAGGAAACCTCCTCTGCTCCATCCAAACCCATGTCCTTTGCTGTCTGTGGTGTAACCTGGGAACTGAGTGTGTTTGTGTTCACAGAGGTAAATCTGAGTGGTGAAAGCTGAAACCAAATAAATTCACCCATCTCTGAAAGCATTTCAGACAAACGATGACTCCATAACTTCCACGTCAGTGTGACATGCTTAAAGCTGAAGTTTTTCCTGTCTTTCACAAAATAAAACCAGGATGGTGTAGGTAATTCGCTCCACAGAGCTTACAAACAGAAAGGCAAAACTTAAACTAATTTAAGAAGTGGTGAGGATACCAAGAACGTGACTTTGTACCGCATGCCTTACCCAGGACTGATGCTTGGCTGTATTATTTGATTCAGCCTTTAATGGAAGTTTTGCTGCAGAATTTGCCATCTGTTGCTGTTCCATATCCTTCCTAGCGAGCTCTGTCCTCATAGCTAATGTAATGAAAATAGCCAGTGCCATATCTCAGCTGAAACAGACAATATTGGCAGTGAGATGACTGAGAGAAATGCGTTGCTTGCTTCCGGGAGTGTGTTTGTATTTCAGACAAGAGATGGAAAGACATTGAACCCAGAAATCTCATATTGGCTTACAGAACTCATTTTTTAATATCAGTTTTTCCTGTGAGTGTGGTGAGACACTGTCCCAGGTTGCCCAGGGAGGCTGTGGCTGCCCCAACCCTGGCAGTGTTCACAGCCAGGTTGGCTAAAGCCTTGAGCAACCTGCTCTGGTGGGAGGTGTCCCTGCCCAGGGCAGGGGTTGGGGCTGGGTGAGCTCTAAGCTCCATTCCAACCCCTTAATGTTCTATGAAACTATGAAACCTGTGAGATGTGCCTGTTTGCTCCGTGCAATTTGGACTATCCCATAAAGAAAATCCCTGAGTTTCCTTAGGGTTTTTTTGGTTTTTTTCTCAGCATAAATCATAGCAACAGCATACAGTAAGCTTTGGGAGATTTCACTTCATTAAATGCACTCTTTTCTAGCAGATACTTTTAAAAAATCATTGTTTGGAGTTCTTTGCAGAATAGACAGACTGACAGAAAATCTTACTGTGGTTCAAGGGCTTGACATTTCTTAAGGCAGTTCTGGAGCTCTGGTGGAGAGCACTGCCTATTGTGGGATGCTTCTTGTTCAGGCTGATGTAATCAGCCTTTCAGCGCCGAGAGTGTTTTAATTTTGTTGTGGAACACGGAGCTTGTTTTTAGGCAGCACAAAAATTTCACAAAGTCATGTACTGACACTGAAATCAAATGAAAAAACCCACAACAACAAAAAAAACCCCAAACCCAGCAACAAAAACCCACCCCGAAGATATGCAGCAACCTAAAACGTGTTGAATGAGCAAGGCAGGCTGGATCCAGGAGTCGGATTTATCTGCTGAGCTGCTGAGTTTTGTTTTGGCCAACCTGAGAGCTCTGAAGTGAGCAGGAGGAGCCACTCAGCGTCCCTGGGGCTGCTCCTGCAGAGTCTGGAGGTGTGCTCACACACTGGAGGAGGAGAACAGCTTTTATTAAACTTAATGCTTTTACTGCTATTCATAATGACTGGATTTTTTTTAGTATCTTTCTACTATGATCGATACAAAAGAAGCTACTCCAAGTCACAACTTCCCACTTGTAGGAAGTGCGGAGTGCGTCAGGCTCGGGAAGCCTTTGCCATGTTGGAGTCCCAGCAAACACTGTTTTACTGACACAGTTCAGAGTGTTGGTTTCTATTACTAGCACAGGGATTATATTGGTTTAGCCTCTAATGCAAATATTAATATATTTCAGGCTGAAGTTTGAAATGCTAAAGAAAGATACTTTTTATGCAACAAAGATAATTCAAGTTACTGCAATTTTCCCAGAGTTTTCCTGTTTCCTTTGCATCTCCAGGCATCACAGGCATCCTATTGCAACAGAGCAAAAATATTTTGCTGTGGCAATATTCCAGAGATTTTTTTTTTTGTTCTAGACAGTTAAAAGGAATGCTTTACATATAGCAGCGCTATGCATGAGCTCCAGGGTGGTCAGATGTTCCCAGTCTGAGTGTGACCCTCCGAGGACGAGTGTCCTGTGTGCAGAGGAGCAGTGAGTGGTCAGTCCCAGCTCCGTGATCTCTCTGCACAGACAGCTGGACTAGGCTGCCCCCGGGCACAGAGCAGTGCTGGCTGTGCCAGGCTGGGGCTCCGAGGGTTGCTGGAAGAACACCTGTGAGTCCTCAGCTCCACAGAGTGTGCTGGGGCTCTTTTCCCGGAGCTCACCGAATCCTGTTTTTCTGAACTGATTGTTCTACTTGGTGTCGTGATTGAGCGCTGTGGAAACAAAGGATGCTGCTCTGCAGACACTTGCTGTGTTTTGAAGCACAGACGTGATGGTCTCCGTGTGAATGGAAGCTGATTGATCGCACTTGAGGAGAATGGCTCTGTCGGAAAAGTTGTGGCAGCCCTTCTTCAGCCGTGCAGGGCTCATCCCACAGGCCTTGTCTTGATGTGGAATGTTGTTCCGACAAAGTGAGTAACTGCTGACGCTGAGCAGGTAACTCGAGGAGTTCGTGCTTCTCTCGGAGCTGATAATTGGTTCTGCGTGTCCCTGAGCAAACTTCCCTCCCCAGGTTCCCTGACACAACAAGCCTTTGGAAGGACATGTTACTGCTGTCTGCATGGCAAACAGCCACCTGCCTGCTGAGGCTTTTCTTTCCAAATATTTGACCTGTCTGTCTCACTTCCAAGGCTTTAGATGGGCAAACTCAAACATGTTGGAGGAAGGGGAGACAGGATGTGTTGCTGCATGGGCTGTGTTTGGCTGCTTCCCTCCTTGCCCAGGATCTCAGGGAGGCTTCCTTGGCTTTGCCCTCTGAACTGAAAACTAGCTTCCAGCTGACTGAAAGTGTCTGCATCTTGCACAGGATTATAGCCAGAGCAGAGATTTTTATCTTGGGAGCAAAGTGCCTTGTAAGTCTAGAAATTCAAGAGTGGTGTGTCCTTTCCCCCCAGTATGAACATAAATACTGTGTGTGAAACCTCTGCAATGTCATGCTGCTGATGCTCAGGAACTAATTAACAACCAGCCTCAGAGCCTCTGCTCTGGTGATCTATAACAGCCTCCTCAGAAGGAGAGCAGGGAGGTACTTGTGATATCTGAACAGTCTTAACTGTCTTAATTCTTACCACATTTATTTTGTCAGCTCTCCCATTGTACTGCTGTTGTTGGGTTTACACTGTCAATGGGTTTTGTGACCTCTTACACTAAGGTGTCAGGTGAAAATCCTTGAGAAGAGTATAATCTGTAGAAATTTCAGAATGTTCAGCTTGCTGGGCCTACATTTTGGAATCAAATTTTAGTTCCAGACCACAGAAGAATAAGTACTGTCCTGCAGCATCTTTTGTTGCAAGAAGACTTAGAGCTTTTAAAAGAAGATTCCCTACAGAATATGAAGGGAAGGTCCTTACTGGTGGACAGCCTTGTGTGTCCAAAGTTTAGACTTCTAGCCACTGTGATTTTTTTTAATGTGAAGCAGCTTGGTATGATGTGTTATGTTTGTAATTAGACTTCTAGCCACTGTGATTTTTTTAATGTGAAGCAGCTTGGTGTGATGTGTTATGTTTGTAGGACTTATCTCTTCATAGGTGTGCAAACACAAGAGCACCTGCTCAGTTTTAGGTGTCCTTTGGCTTTTCACCCAGTTTTCCTTGAAGCAAGGGCTGGTGTTTGAGCTGATTAATCTTGTTTGGGATACTGGCAGTGGGCCTGGTGACACTGCCTGACGTGGTGCTAATCCCTGGCTTTATTGCTGGTTTACCTTTTTGCCTCGAAGCCTGTGTTAGGACATGCAGTGCCTGTGCCTCTCACCTGGGCAGCGTCAGGACCATTTCTTCATCTAGCTGAAAGGACATGTGGCTGTCAAACTTCCCACAGGATAGGATCTGTGTGGGTTTTCACGTTCTCTTCAAATAGAATGGTGACCTGTGTGTGCAGAGTCACTTGGGTAGGGCACTTGGTTCAGTGTCTTCCCCAAGTAAGTTATTGTTTATCATGATATAACTACAACTGTGTAGATTTTCTCCTGTGCTACCTGTTGGGGTTGGTTAGAGCAGCTGTGGCCTTGACTCAGTGTGCACTGGACAGACAGGATCAGATCCCCATGTATCCCAGGTGAACTCAAACCACGATGTGAAGTCTTGACACAGAACTAGAAGAGGAGGACGAAGTGGCTTGGACTAGCTGTTTTCAAATGCCAGTTTGTAGCTTTAAACAAGGTGGAACCTGAACATGTGATTCTGTGGACGTTCAGATGTACCTGGTGGTGTTAGAGTGCTGTGGGTGGATGCTAAAAGCAGAGATAGCTTTGGTTATTAGTTAGTTGATCTGCTGTCTGGAGATGTTTGTGTATAACTGGAATGCCCCTAGCACAGGAGGGAAGCCAGCAAATCCCCTTGATTTGACCTTAACATTTCCAGTCACGGCGATGCTGGCAGGATGTGAATGGGAACAGCACTGCCTGTAAACACATCCCAGAGGAGATCCCACTTTCTGCTGCTTCAACTCTGTGACTGAAGGAGTTTGCCTTCCCTTGAGGTAGATATGGCTTTATTTGTATAAGTAAAAGTGAATGGAATATACCACTATGATAGGAGTCCACTCTGAGGATCCTAACAGACCAGTTACAACAGAGAAGAAAATAGCCACCAATAACTCTATTCTCAAGTGATATATTCACTGCACTTTTTTCACTTCTCCAAGATGTTCATTACACTGGGAAATCTCCTAATCTGTAGTTACAGCGATAAATTTCTTTATGGTCATTTCAGACCTATCTGGTCTTCTCTCAAATGTTTCCTAATCCTTATTTTTATCTCCAGCTATTCCTAGAAAACAATATCCCCTCAGTGTCTGTTTTGTAAGGTTTCTGCTGATCAAACAGGAGGGTTTGGTCCCTTTGCCATCATGACAACCTTTGAGTCCAGGCAGGCCAGCACAGCCAGCTGCAGGTGTGAAGTGAGGCCTGTGCCAGGTGCTCGGTGACCTTGCACTTCATCAAAGTGGGGCAACACTTCAGGTTCTGTGCAGGAGCTGTGGTTGTGATGTACTCTACAGCCACATGTGCCCTCGCTGTGGCCATCCCACAGGAACAACGAGGGAGTTCTTCTCACCACTCGCTTTGTGATGGCCTTGCTGTCTGTTACAGAACTTTCTTTGGTCAATGGAGCAGCGTCACGATTAACTCCTCGAGGCCTTCCATAATAACGTGTCTGCACAGTGCCCCAGGCCCTTCTTGCCTACTAAAGTCCCCACAAATTTGGAGGGTGTCAAGTCCAGTTGTTTTGACCATGATCAGTCACAAGGAAATTAATTCCTAGCGGAGAAACTTCTCCCTGACTGGAGCTTCTTGTTAGTACTGCTCTTTTGTCTTCCCTCCCTTAGACAGACTGAATACATAATCCCAGTGATTTGGCAGTCGAGACCGTGTTTGCCTTACCCTGCCTTGGGTGCCTGGTGGGACATCACCTGGCTGTTTCCTCCACAGAGCAGTGTTTGTGGCCCTTGGAGTGCCTGTGCAGCCTTAGCAGGCCCTGTTTGGCCTGCTTGTCTCTGGCTTTCTCATGAGTCTGGTATTATTTGACTTGGAAAACAACAGTGGACGGGCAGATTTCTCCTCTCCCCTTAGGCTATGAAGGGAGTAGTAACCTACTTTTGCATTTGTATCTCTTTTAAAGTAGGTTTGCTTCCCAGATAAGGAATTCTTTGTGGGCTTAGATGTGCTTTGCACGCTATTGTGTGTCATCCCTTGCACTACTTTGGATAGATATGGATTTGTCTGGGAGCAGGAGCATCAGAGAGCTCTGCTGGGCTCAGCTGGTTTGTTTCACCACTTTGTTTGCTGTTTCACAAGGTTTATTCTTCTGAAATCCACCACCAAAGTTACAGGTCTGCCTACTTAATGATGTGCTCCATGGCAATTTTGGCACCTGATGTTTTTGTGTTCAGGCTTTTAGGCTCTAGTTTGTGAGTAACCTTTTTTATTGGTTTAATTGGGGTTTTTTTGTCAGCACATCCATGAAATGGATACCTGTGCCTCACCACTGTGGTGACCAGTCATGCATCAGTCGATGTCTGAAGAAGGTCTGACAGGACCAAGATTCCGGTGGCATCTGTTTCTAGTAGAGCTTCCACCCCAAAGTGGCTGCTGCTAGCAGCTCTCTCTGCTCTGCTGTTGGGGAGTCACTAGAACAGCACGAATGGTTGTGCTGGAACCTCTGTCCTTTGTCACATGAAGGCACCAAACAGTCTCAGAGATGACTTCTCTCCGTAACATGGCAATTAGTACCCTTTGAATTCTGCTTTGGTCAGTGGGTCTTAAAATTCACCAGTGGATTAAGGCTGTAACTAATAAGGTGCAGGTATCACAGAAGTCTGTGAAGATGCTGAATTGGTGGTTTCTTTAGAAAGACTTGTTTTCTGTTGCAGGTTTGTAGCTGTGAACATGCTGTACTTGGCATGGACACAAGGTTTCCCATGTGTTGCAAAGAGGTGGTCAGTGAGGTTGGATCATCAGTTCTTGGGAATCCAGTGTCAAACCTGCAGTTTGTATTGCTGTTGCAGTAAACAGCCTGACTTGCCTGAAGACTTCCTTGGGGTCCGTGGGGTCTAAAGGCTGGTCCCTCCCTGCATGGTGTTTGCTGGGGACAGGTATGGACCAGGTGACCAGCCTGGGGTCAGAGCTTTGCCCCGCGCCGTCTGTACCACCTTTTCCTTGCTTTAAATGTTTTCATTTCTGGTTCCTGTTGAGGACAGGGGTAGTTTGGAAGGGTTTGACTGTCTCTCCAAGATGAGGGCTGGCTGCCTGAACGGCTCCGGAGGCACAGGCGCAGCACCAGTGTGTGGGCAGGACAGCCCTCCTGGGAGGAAGCCTGGGCTGTCCTGTCTGGGCTGTTCACCTCTCGAGGCTCTGCCCAGACCCTTGCCTCACTCAGCAGTGGCTGCCCAGCCTCAGCAGAGCCTGGCTCGGTCCCCAGGGCCACCGCGCTGCGCTGAGGGCAGCAGGACAGCGTGGGCAGGGTGCTCTGTCAGCTCAGCTGCAAGCAGATGCTACCTTTTAAGGTGAACATAAATGACAAGCTAAGGGACTTCTGGTTTATTCCTGGGCATATCCTTCCTGTGGCTCGACAAAAGGATGTTGACAGGCAGCAGCATCGGTATTAACAGATGAAAACGGGACAAGGTAGTACATGTGTGTGTTTGTTGTGCTGTGTGTGAATGTGCTAATCTGAGTCTGCATTAACAGCCTTGCTGAGAGCTAGCTCCAAAACAAAATAAGGTTTTGATGGTGTTCATCAGGTGTTGAGAGGTACTTGGAGTTAACCAACAGCTTTACTGCAGAGAAACAAGTTGTGAGCTGTATTGGCCATTGTAAAGAAGCAACTTGTGTAAAAATCTTATTTGGAGGAATAATGACATGCAGACTGTATATATCTATATACAGAGACATGCAGACTGTATATATCTATATACAGAGACATGCAGACTCTAATGACATGCAGACTGTATATCTAATAGATGTAGCAGACGTTTTTCATTAAGTTTGTGTTGTGCCATTGTTTGACAAAAGACATGGGGTGTTACACGTTGCCCTTAGCAAGGTATGTGTGAGGTAGATTTTTGAGCTGACTTTTGCCCCTCCTTGCTGGGCATGTTCACATCTGCTCTGGCATTTGCAGCTTTACCTGTTGGGTCATATGAGAGCTGAAGTGATAGAGAATGCACTAGGTGAGATTTAGAAAAGAAAGCAAAAAAAAAAATAGGCTAAACCCTCTGTAGAGCTCCTGTGCCTTTGCTGCAGAGCTCCATTTTAAATGCTGTGGGTTTGAAGTGGTCCCTCACAAATGGGCAAGAAATGCCATTCTGTGGATGTGCATCCTGTTCCCAGCTGTGATTTATCCTGCTGTCTGTGATCTTGAGAAGATAACCAGCAGCTGCCTGGAGCACCTTGCTGAAGTGGTTTGTTTCCGGGTGGCCGAAGCGGTGTGTGTGCCAAGTGTTTTCCACTCCTGTGACACGGTGATTCCGTGTTTATGGATTCGGTGTGTTACCCTGCCCAAGGTGCACTGCTTGGCTGTGAGCCTGTTCCTGCCTGGTGCTCCCCTGCTGTCCTTTCAGTGCTCAGAAAGCTGAGCTCCAGAGCAGCTATCTGCGATGGTGTATATTGTTCTGAAGCTGAAGTAAGGCGTTCTAAAAATGGAAAGCTGTGCCTCTAACTACGGTGACTGCGGGAGCCTTACATGAAAGAGCAATCTTGCAAGTGGTGGAAGTGCATTCTTTTGCACTGGTGTCATCCAGGAGTGTATTTCCTGAGCTGTTGTGCTGGCAGTCTCCTGGGCTTGCAGGGAGCAAGCAAGAGCAGGCTTTGTGGGGCTGGGAAGTGGAAATCCCCTAGACCAGCAATTAATAGTGCTTTTTTTCCAAGACTTAGACTTGCACAATTTTCCAGCTCCCTCCTGCTCCTGAGGCTCTGAGCCCTTCGTTCTGTGCCTCGTGTCACAGCGAGAACAGCTGGTTCTGTTCATAGCTTTACTGCTGGTAGAGTTGCTTATTGAAATAGATCAGTATTTACTGTCAGGCATATCCAAATCCCAACTGTGAGCACTTCATTTTTTTCCATTATCCACAGTTGTGAAATGGTCTAAAAAGTAAAGCTTGTTTGAGTTTGGAAGGGGCAGAACACCCCAGTGTCACATCTAGGGGAGACAGCAACACTTAAATAATTAATGGCATTGATACTGTCTGATACTGGCAAGGAGATAGCAGAAGCTCTTAAATTTTATCCTTGATTATTGTTTTGTCCTTCCTGCAGTGGCTTCGATATTTCAGCAGTTTTCGCTTTCCCCATAGTCTTCGCTTTATATCCAAACACAGGCAAATTCTGCACAAAATTTGCATTGCTTTGGTCGCTTTCTTATGACTTTTCAATTGATCCAACTTGAAACTGGGTGCACAAAGCTCCAGTGAAGCAGACTGGGAAGACTGTGCATTTTTGGTGCAGTGAGAATGGAAAATAAGCAGGAGGGATAAATGAGGTATGTTTTCTTCTTTTTCCTCTTTTCTTTGCCCCAGGAAAGTGCTTTGATTACAGATGTCCCAGCCTCATGTTTTCCTTACAGATGTTCCAGCCTCGTGTTCTCCTCAGAGCTGTTGTTCTGCTGCTTGTCTCCTGGACTGTTTGTAGTTGCTTCGGCGCAGGACTTGGTGCTCTGTGTCCTCTGGGTGTCCTGGAGCCTGGGCAAGGCAGGGTGTGTGTGGGGTCACACGAAATTGGGGACCACTGGGTGGATGGACAAGCCTCAGTGTTCGGGGTGAGTTGGGATCAGCTGCTTTGGAGCTTGGTGTTTGTTTGGAGCTGGATTCTCCTGCAGTTCACAGTCTCTGCCTGCTGACCCAGCCACTCCATGGTGTGTGCCCCTGCCCCAGCCATCCACTGCAGAATGCTGCTTACAGTTGCCAGCTGCTTACCTCTTTCCCCCTGGATTCTCACCAGGGCCACATGTCAAGGGGCCACGTGGCAGTGCCAAAGCTCTGCGTTCAATACGTGTTTCTTCTCGTGTTCTTGTCACGGAACAAAATTAGGGAGATGTTGTATCATCGACTCTTGACCAACCCACCCTCTTCTCTAACACTTGAGGTCCTAGTGCCTGTTACTGATTTCGGTGTGCTTAATGTTCCCTGCTCAGGAATGAGCATGTGACTGGAATATGGGGCAGGAAATTAAAAGGTAGAAATAAGAACGATGCTGTTGTGACCAGTATTTGAGATTCCTTTGATGTGAGCTTTTAAAATACATTTGAGTCATACTTTCAGTCTTTCGGGGCTGAGGCAGGAAAGCTATCTAAATTGCATCTCCAACTGGTAAACTTGGATGCAAAATGTTGCCATCTCATGACAAAATTGCATGCCTGTAGCAGCTTTTATAGGAAGAAATCTTTCTCACTGCCAAGAGAAAATCACATCTTAGCATCTCATAG
>NW_008664358.1:20779-22898 GCF_000695815.1 Acanthisitta chloris | reverse complement strand
GGAAACCTCTGAGTTTCTCCTTGGTTTTAACTGAGCATCAGTGAAGAAACTGAACTCTTTGCCTTCATTCAGCATTTGTTTTGTTTCTTGACCATTTCCACACTTGATCTTCGTTCCTTCAACACATAGTTTTCAGTCCCTGTGGATTTTTTTTGCTGCTCTGTGCTGGATTGCCTATATTTTGCACTGTGGGCATCTATTTCGAAGTGTGCTTACAACTATTGACATTATTTAATGTTGCATTGACCTGGCTTTTTCCCTTCTGGCATTTCTGCAAAAAGTCTCCCTGCCTAGCAGACACTTTAGCCTGAGCCTGCCTACCTTTGCAGCTTTTTGTCACAGCACATGGGGCACTTGGAGGGAACAGTTCATGTGATTTTGTGTTTGTCAACATCGGCTCCATCTCCTCCCTTTGTGGTTTTCCTCCAGTTACTCAGTTGCCTTTGATCTCTAATTGTGATGTCACTTGTAAATGTTGGTGCTTCACAACTCTGCATCTATTTATGAAAAATTAGTAGATGTGCTAAACTCTCTGTGGAGCAGAGTTGTGTGTAATCCTACTACCAGTGCTCCAAGGTAAACCAAGGCAAATGTAGCTCAGAAAAACAATACCAATGATACCTCTTCTTTGGGAGATGGGAGAACTGGTGGAAGTATTGGTAATTTCAGCCTTAAAAGCCCATGCTTGTTGTCGAATTCAGATAGTTTGCTCCTACATGCAAGTTTACCTTTAGCTTCTACCTTGGAGAGAAGAGGAGAGAGCTCCATTTGCTTAAACGTGGAAGTTTGCAGGTAGAGCATTCTTGGCAGCAAATGAAGCTTTACTGTGCAGTTCTTTTTCAGAGCAAAAGGAAGAGTAAACTACAGTTTAGTAATTGATAAAACTCCATTTTAGTAAAACCTTTTGCCATTTTTGTTGGACAACAGTGACATTCCTCAGTCTGTCTTTATGGTATGCAAGGATTTGAGACTCCTGTGGTATTCATCTGAGCAGGAGCATCCACAGGGAGCATTGAAGAACCCGTACGTATATCCTGAGTAAAAACAGGTGTTTCAGCATCATCAGTTTCTCCATTTTGCAAGGGTGTGGTTGGGCTGTTCTCCTGCCAGACCCAGGTCAAGCCCCTGCTCTTTGCTGAAGCACAGCTGTCCCTGCAGAGATGGGACTGAGGTGCCAGCGCAGGGAAATCGCTGTTTGTATAATAGTTCTTCTGCTGTGTGACCAATGGAGAGGCTTATTTCTGTAGAGGCATATAAAATAGATTGGGGTTGATAATGCTTCCAGTTGGGGCACGTCTGCAGTTCTGTGCATTATCTCCAGCAACAACACACACAGTCACTTCAGCAACAATTCTGCAGGGCTAGGAGAAAATACAAATGGAAACTGAACAGCAGCTGCAGCCATTGTTCTGCTTGGTAGTGGTTATATCTTCACTTTTTTTCCCATTGGCTTGTCTGTGGGAGTTTGCAGCTGGGAGATGGCCCAGGTGTCCGTTTGGAGCTCAGGCAGCAGTGCTGTCAGCACATCTGTGCTGCAGGTACCCTGCTGTCACTGTGCTCAAGGCATGTTGTTCTGTGGCATTCATTCTGAGAGGCTTCAAACCCTAAATTAATTGAGTCTGTTCCAGCACCAAACTGAGAACTTATCCTTCTGTGCATGGTTGGGTGAATAATCGATGAATGTCCTTGTCACCTGACAGTCTGTGTGGAAAACCTAAATTCCTTCTGTGCTGCTGCGTGTCCCTCCTCCCCCTCAGTCTGCAGTAGGATGAGACTGAACTTTATCCCTGGAGATCAATCTGCTCTGTTTGCTAGTCTGCAGAGCTGTCTCTGAGCGCTGAGGCTGTCCTGAACGGCGGCAGGTTCGATGCCTGGGCAGAACAGAGCAGCCCCAGCGTGGGGCAGGTGCACTCTGGGGGTCTCCTGCTGCTTTTGAGCCATGGAGCCTTGTTGGCTTGGACAGCTGAGGACTCTGTTGCCATTCAGCTTCTGGTACTCGGTGCACTCGGGAAGGTGAAGGCGCCGCAGACTCGTTGGGCTGGCGGAGAGGCTCCTTCCAGGTGAGCTGCAGACAGTGCCTCAGGCCTGAAGGACGTGCTGTAAATATTCCTGTATTCAA
>NW_008664358.1:0-20758 GCF_000695815.1 Acanthisitta chloris | reverse complement strand
GCTGAATGGTTAGTTTGAAAGCTGTAAAAAATATGAGTCTCATGAGCGTGTTACAACTGGATGTTTGTGGATGTAGGATCTTGCCTGCTCGCTGGAGTGGAGTTAAAGTATGCAACTATCAGCCAAAAAAGGTTGCCTTTCCCTAGGAGCTGTAACAAGAACCTAGGCTAATAAATGCTAACATTTTAAAGGGACGTAGCACCAAATGCCTTTTGAACTTGCATGCGTTTACATTAAAAAAAAGTGGAAAAAATATATCCTGTAAAGAAAAAGGGATGAGGAAGAGGCTAAATTTAGCAGTAACACCCCCCACGTTTCTCAGGCAGTGAGTGGTTCAGGCCTGTGTGGGTTTCCTTTCCCTCTGTGGGACTCAGTCTGCACAATCCTGCCAGTGGTTTTTATCCTGTCACGGCACAAGTCGGTTTCTTCCATGTTTTCATCAGGTAGTATATTTACTTCCCTGGTTTCATCCTTAAGTCCTCATGGACAAAACTTGTGCCCTACTAATGACCGTAAGAAGAGGGATCTCTGAACAGGGTTTGGCCTGTGGTGTGATGTTTGGAGTACCTTCACTTACTGCACCTGGATATTTTAAACCCTGTTTTTCACCCAAACATTGGAGCCATTCTTTCACAGAATCCATTTTTAGTTGCTTGCATCATCTTTGCAAGTGGGTAAGTTGTCATCTGCTGCCTCTCCATCCAAACACATGCTGCAGGCTGGCAGAGAGAGCACAGAGCATGTCTTGGTTCAGACACTTGGTTGAGTCCCTGGCTGGTCCTGGGTGAGCTGCCCCTGCCTGGGGGTGCTGACACCTCTGGGAAGGAACTCAAAACTCAGATGTATTTTAATCATGCCTTCATCTAAAACCTGTAGCACTGTAGTACATCTTGGTTTGGGGTTGACTTTGGTGTACACTGTGAAGGATGGGAAGTAGGGTCCTTGACCGAGCACTGGGATGTGCCTTGTGGCTCTGAGTGGAGATGCACAAAAATAACACAGTTGTGTAGTAAGTAACATGTCAGTGTCCCAGCAAGTTGATTTTAGCTCACTGGATCTTTTTTCTTCTGCACTAATGAGTATTGCTGTGATGTCCTTGGTGATTTACTCCTGATGCTTGAGTTAACCTTGTAGCTGGATGAATAAGAGGATTTTCAGTGATGAGATATTGCCTGTTGTTTTTCTCATATTGCCCTCATGAAATAGATACAGCCCATTCTATCCTAGCTGACAGAGTTGGTAAGAATTATATTACCTGTTCAGCATTGGTGACTGTTCTCACTGGCTTCAAGTCAGCAGTGGGAGGCTCAGAAACAGAACACAGGTAAGGAGAAAATCTGGGAGAATAAGTGGTGTAAGGAAGGCAGGAGGAGCACAAAGGGAAGGGAGTAGGAAGTTGTGGAAGAGCACCCCTGTTGCTGTCTGGCAGCAATCCTGGAAAAGTCTGGTTTCTCCTTGGGCCTGTGCTACAAGGAGAGGGATTACTTGGGCCTGGCAAAGCTGTCTGGATATGCCTGAGAAAATGACAGGAGGAACAGTGAAGGGGGGGGGTAGAGACTAAAGAGAATGAAAACTTAAAGGATGGTGTTTGTTTAGTGATTTCTCATATTTCTTCAGTCCCGCTCAGCTGTGTGTTCTCGTTCCATCCCTATGTCAGTGTTAGGTGGCTGCAGGATTGGCTGGCTCAGAGGAAAACTCTCCACCTCCTCCCCAGATCACGGCTGTATCACTGAACTCGCTGCTTGGCCAGTCAGTCAGACACAAAAGAAAGTGTTTGCCACTTGTGCAGCCCACCCCTCCCTGTATGAGAGCCCCGGAGTGAAGGCTGGGACTGGCACACATCCAGCGCTGGGTGCCAGGGAGTCTGCGGGGCTGAGCGAGAGGGGAACAGCTGGAGGCTTTAGTGCTGCTGTGTGCCAGGTGAAAGCAAACTGGGTGTGCAGAGTGGAGGCTGCAGGATCCTCCACAGGGGCACTGAGGGGGCTGTCTCGGTGGGTTTACCCAGGCAAAGCCCTGCTCTACCCTGTCTGATGGAAAGCTGAGTCTCAGAGGTGGCTTGGTTTGCTCTGATGTGGTGTCCTGTGTGGTTTCATGGAACCATTTGAGTGAGTCTCTGCAGAACAGAGCAAAAGCTGATGTTGTCAAAATTGTTTTAGGATATTCAGGCTGGAGGCTTCAAACTGAACAGCTTTGTCTTCCTTGCACACTCGATCTGGGCAGCCCAGACCAGAGCAAGGCTGGCATTGCTTTTGGCCTTTACTGCTAAACTGGGATTTTGAAAATCCAGCATAGGGGTTAAGATTTTCTCAGACATGAGCTGCAAGGTGAAGTATTTAACTGTTTTTCTGGAAAATTTATTCAAGTGATTGAAAGCCACTATTTTTATCAGAGACTGAAATAAATCCACAGGAAACAGCAGCAAATATCAATGTCCTCCTCGTCCACTGCTCATGTTCACCAAAAGTTTCCAAGGCTCTCACTTATTCTTGAGCTACACTAGAGCTATTTACACCATTCACAAATCAGTAGTTCTGCAACATCCACCTACAGATCATCCCAAAGCATTAAATCTTCCAGTTCTCGTGTATTCTTTGCTACAGCAGGGAACTTCAGCCTGTAAGCAGTGAGACTCAGTAGTCTTAGGATGTAGAAAGGTGTGCTGAAACACACTGCACAGAGCAGTGAACAGTGAAATATCTTCTCTGAGTTTTCATTGTGGCTGCAGAGATCTCACACCTGCAGTGGGCAGGAGCAATTGGGAATTGAGAGAGCTGGGATACAAGGGAGCTGCAGACTGGGAAAGAGGTAGGAACAAAGCCTCCCACTCTGGGTGACATCTGGCTGCTGGGCCTTACACCAGAGGCAGGGAAAGTTACTGTGAGTCTGGTTTCGTGAGGAATGAAATCTGCTTGTTTGTTTTCCCATAATGAATCAGTTCTCCATACCCAAAGGAGTGAGGAGCACAAATCCAGAGAGTATCTTTAGCAGGTAAATCCCAGTCTTGTGTAAGAAAAAAGATGTTTTGTTACCAACTCCTCTCAGCTTCTTGCCCATATCTGATTGTAAGGCTCTCAGGAAACCTGCACTTGCTGTTTGTGTTCCTACAGGTGACTGAGAGACCCTAACTTGAGTTTGTGAATTCCTTCCCTTGAGCATGTGCCTGGGTAGAGGTCTGGTGGTGGGGACCAGGTCCTCTGCAGGGCTGGACCCTCAGGACATCTCCCCATTTCCTCCTCTCCTGCACGTGGCCCGAGCTCATGGGGTGAAGGAGCAGACTCATTTGTTAGCTTAGCTGTGTACCCAAGTGTTTGTAGGCCCAGAGCCAGCAGTTGTCTAATCTTGAAATCGAGATTAGAAAATCAGTGCCTTGGCCAAGAAACGTGTTAATTGGAGGAACAGCAGTTAAAACAACTGCCTGTGTGGAAGGGTGCAGCTCTCTGATTATAGCTCTTAACACTGAGAGAGATGCACATTTAACACTGACACCTTCACTAATAATTAATTTGATTGGTTTTCATCTGGGTGTTTTTATTAGACACTCAATGCTGGGTATATTTTCTGTTCAGGTGGATTAGCACACTCCCCACAAAGTTCAGAGGGATGTTTTCTGCACTACTTTGCTACAGAAATTTACTACAGGGGGGTTGAAGAGGTATTCAGTGCTGGGAGGAGAAGAGCATACTTTGGGAGTGATCACCTACAAGGAATTGGCCCTGCATTTTCTTAGAAGGCAGTACATTTTTGGGTTTGTGGTACATCACAGAAGCTTCAAAAAGTGAAGTGCTTTCTTTAAGTAACAAAAAAAAGTGCTTTGCTTTCCCTTATGTCTTAAAGAAAATGAAGAAGTCTCTGGATGGAATAAACACTGCCCTGATTTCAGTGTTTGAAGACATCTCACAACTTGCCCCTTGTAAACTGTGTTAGGCCTTCGGAAGGCACTGGAGGTGCAGAGATGTGACTGTGAGGAGGTGCTGTACTGGCTGTGCCTGGGGTAGATGTGGTTTGTTCATGGTGCTGTGTCTGGGACCTGTGCCCAGAGCAGAGCTGGTAGTGCAGAGCTATGTCAGCGCTAACTTGAGAGGGTTTGAGATTTGTCCTTTTGATTGCTTAGCAAATGTTTCTAAATGGAGGGAAAGCTTCACTGGGTAGTTCTATTACTTCATGGTATGCTTGCAAATTTAACAGTTCATTTAGAAATCTGAAACACTGAGTTGTAGTCATAAAAGAATTGTGGAAAGTGATACAAAAAATCAGGTGTGACACAGGGAATTGTGATGTGTATTCTGTGATTCTTTGGACTATTACTGCTTGATGAGAGAGTTGATGTTTATGAAGTAAAACCTTAGAAAAGCCACTGTTATTTTCTAAAGCTGTAAAGTCAGGGAGGGATGACCCGAGTCTGCGGGCAGTGGAGGGAGGGATGGATGACCCGAGTCCGTGGGCAGTGGAGGGAGGGATGGATGACCTGTGTCCATGGGCAGTGGAGGGAGGGATGGATGACCCGAGTCTGTGGGCAGGGGAGGGAGGGATGGATGACCCGAGTCCGTGGGCAGTGGAGGGAGGGAGGGATGACCCATATCTGAGGGCAGGGCAGGGAGGGATGGATGACCCGATTCTGTAGGCAGTGGAGGGAGGGATGACCTGTGTCCATGGGCAGTGGAGGGAGGGATGGATGACCTGTGTCCATGGGCAGTGGAGGGAGGGATGACCCGTGTCCATGGGCAGGGAGGGATGGATGACCCATGTCTGAGGGCAGGGCAGGGAGGGATGACCTATGTCTGAGGGCAGGGCAGGGGAGACATTGCCATGAGGCTGATGATCCTGTAGAGCGAGCCCAGAAGAGATTCCTCAAGGGTTGGCTCATGTCCCTTCCAACCCACTCCAGAGCACACAGCTCTGATCTGGGAGACTGCCCTGTCTCCTCGGGCAGTGTGTGCCCAGCCTGGTGCCCAGTTCTACAGGCAGGTGGTCGTGGCTAACAGTCTGGGCTGAGGGGTCTCACTGCCTGTTCCTGGCCTTGGAGCCTCTCTGCAGCGTAAGCATCTCCTGCTTCTTTGTGAAGTGAAGGGGAGGGGAAGGAAGCTGCTGTTCCAGTTTGTCTGCTCTAGGAATACTGAGCTTGTCCTGAAAATCTGAAATGAGATGTGGACTGCTGCTAACACTAGACCTCATGAGCTTTATTTTCACAAGGAAATCAGGGCATGGAATGGGTGCAGGAGCTGCATGAATGCTGCCTACTTGCTATTTTCAAAGCACTAAACACTTCATAACTATCTCTGTGATATTAGCTAATAGTGACTAATAGTTGAACAAATGAATTGCTTTTCCCGTGGATTGAAGTTGTCAGTCGCTGCCTCCACAATAATGAGACTTGGGTGCTAATCCTGTCAGTCCTTTCCACGCTATCCATAGCCCAGGGCAATTGCTTTAACTTTAGCATTTTAATTTCCTCTTTTGCAAAAAGAGCACTAGAAGCATTATTCCCATTAAGTTTTTATTACCATAATTAGTCTCTTCCACAGTTTGTTCCTGACAGCAGAGCACTCTGCTGCTGCGTGTCATTCTGCTGTGCCGAGAGCTGCGCGTGGCAGCCTCGTCCTGATCCTGGCTGGTTTAGTACCCACCACAGAGCAGTGCCTTTAACCCGAACCCTTCATCCTTGTGCTGCCTGCCAGCTCCTGCCTGGCCCTCATGTTCTGCAGGTGGTTCTGGTCTCTTCTTGCCAAGGTGAAGCACAGTCACAGCAACACTGGCATTAGTAACAAAGTTCTCTGCTCATTTGGTTAAGTCTGGAAAGTTTTCATGGAAAAGGGATAAGAATTTATAATCCTGAGAACCTGAGTTTTAAACCTGGCTGTCTCCAGAGGTAAAGCTGTTGCCCTGTTGTTCTTGCAGGCAGGATGCCAGCGCCTGAGCAGGGCCCGGTGGGGGAGGAGGGGCTGCCAGCGCAGGACAGCTCCGCGGGCCCGGGCATGGAAGCAGAGACCACTGCCACCACCATCCTGGCATCTGTGAAGGAACAGGTACGTGCCTTTTTTTCAGCAGTTTGCCAGTTCAGTGTGTGGAGCTGACCATTGTCTCTCGCTGCGCTGCTGAGAACCCATCCTTGTTTCTCTAACAAGTGTCGCTACAGCATGTTTGTGCATCAGTGTCAGAGTCTGAGCACGAAGGGTTCAGTTACCTGTGCCGAACAGAAGCATCATTCTGGTGTTTTGTATCCCCTGGAATGTCTGCACTGCTGTGGTGGGTCAGACTGGAAATGCAGGTTTAGCTTTGAAAAAAGAAAAGGAGCTAGTGTAGCATTGGAGACAGCCCTTGCACAGGGATGTGTTCAGTGCTGCAGAGACCTGCACGTGCAGATTGGGTATGGTTCACTGTGTTTTATTAAAGAATGGGGTTTAAACTTTGAGTTTGGTTTCAGTTAGCAGTACCAAGGTACTAGGATGTTTTAAATCTGCAGCACATTTATGGGTGTGTATCTAAAGTGAAGGTTTCGATAGGAAAAATCAGATTGCGTTTGCAGTCAAGCTCAGCCTTACTTTGTGAACATCATTCCCAGGGGAAATGGCAGTTTGACAAAGAAACATTCTAGCTAAAGGTTTTGGAGTTTGGTTTTAGTTTGTTTTTAAAGAACACAAGGAGATGTGCTAGATTGGCTTTCATTGTATCAGAATGAGAAACAGTGATCATGTTTCTTGGTTTAGTACGCAAATCATAACCTCTGAGTTTCAGAATAAATCTGCTTCGCTGCCTCTGTTTTGTAACTTCCTTTAAGATGTATCAGTACTTGATTCAAGATGGGACATCTGGGTGCAAACACTTGATGTATTAGTTCTCATGTTGTCCCTTTTCAATATTTAGAAAAAAAAGGTAAGAATTAGATTATATCACCTTGATATCAGCAGTTTTCAGACCCATGGAACCTTCACTGTTAACATGAAAATTCTCTGCAGGACAATGAAATGTGGATCTTCTTTTTCATGCCTGAATTAATGGTTTCAAAAGTAATTTAAGATGACAATAGCAACCCTAAGCATTTCCTAGTGATGTTAAAATGCCTAGTAACCTCTGCAGTGTGCAGGGTGTCAGTGCTGGAGGCTGTTGGGGTGTGAGCACTCACAGGCACTGAGTGACAGGGATCTCAGCCCCCCTCACCTCCCAGACAACACTTTGCCTTGTGCCATCTCAGCTTGTCACAAATAGCCCTCAGGACTCATTTGGTTGAAGTATGTTTGTGGTGGTGTTCAGCTGGGCCAGTCTGTGCTGCAGTGCACCAGGAAGGTGCAGTGTCAGTGCTGCTACTGCCTGTGGTGATGGCTCAGCTGGGGTGGCCTTCCCTTTCCTACCCAAGCATTGCTTTTGTGTGTTTATGAGTCTTAGAGAAGAAATGATGATGGAATATTTCTTCATTTTAAGAAGGAGGATAAAACATCTTGCCCTTTCCGTTCATAAAATGATTGTTAAATATGTGGGCTGTTACGTAACTCAGTTCTGATGAAAGCTAAAAGTAAAATTAAAATCATCTTTAACCCTTAGTGATACACAAACTTCAGAGCTGGAGCTGAATGTACAGACCCATAGAATGAGTGTGAGGAGAGGAAGATGTAAATTACCCTGCACTCTCAGAAGTGATAACATGAAGGAATCAAGAGCTGAGCTGCTTCTTTCTGGTATATTTTTCTGTTGATAATAATTACAGACACTGACATGTCCAACACCCTTCCTGTGTGGCAGAAAGCCCAGGACAGAATATTTTCCAGAGCAGCTATTTACTTTATTGAGTTTGAACAGAAACTACTCCAGTGTTTGCTGTGGCCCAGCTTCCTTTGGAACAGGAATGCTGCGAGGTGCCGCAGGTCAGCGTGGGTAAAACAGAGCTGCCACACCCTGACTTCAGCCCTGCAGCACACTCACTGCAGTGGAAACTGTCCAGAAAAGCTTTATTGTGGCTGGTCAAATCAGGCCACGTTTGCACCTGGCAGAAACTTCCAACATTGCTAGGGTAGCTCTGAAGTGGCTGAACGTATTGACTTTCAGCTTTCTGCCCTGGTGAGTGTCCCTGAGCTCTGAGCAGTCCCTCACCCAGGCAGGTGTTGGGGCTGAGCAAATCTCCCTTGGTTGTGTTTTGGGAAGGAAACATTCCACTTTGCCCTAGCGTTATAAAATAATACTCGCAGAACAAGTGTGGCTTGTGAGGGGATGTGGATTCCTACAGCTCTGTGCTTCTCTGACTGAGCTCAAGTTCTGTCCTAATGTGAAAACACATCCCTTGTTAGTACAAACTCCCACGGTGCCACCACAGCCTGCACTGCCCTTGGCTGGGGCAGGGGGACAGTTCTTTTGCCATGCTGAGTTGCTCTGCTCGTGGGTGCACAGGGGAGTTGTGCTTTTGGATCAAAGTCAGGGAAGGACTGACTCGTACTCCTACAAGATGTCTCTCTGGTAGTGACTTACTGAGACACTCGCAAGTCCATGGGGCCAGATGGGATCCCCCCCAAGTGTCCTGAGGGAGCTGAAGAAGAGCTCACCCAGCTGCTTTCCATCATTTATCATCAGCCCTAGCTCACTGGGGAGGTCCCAGACAAGTGAGGTGCCAATGTGATACCCATCCACGAGAAGGGTTGGAAGGAGGAGCCAGGGAACTACAAGCCTGTCAGCCTGACCTTGGTGCCCAGGAACACCATGGGACAGATCACATGGCATAGGCAGGACAACCAGAGAGTCAGGCCCAGCCAGTGTGGGTTTAGGAAGAGCAGGTTCTGCCTGACCAACCTCATCTCCCTTTATGACCAGGTGACCTATCTAGTGGATGTGGGAAAGGCTATGATGTGTCTACCTGGACTTCAGCAAAGCCTTTGGTAGTGTCTCCCAGGGCAGTCTCCTGTTGAAAGTGGCTGCTGTGGCTGGGATGGGGGCTCTGTTCACTGGATGATAAACACTGGCTGTGCAGCTGGGCCCAGAGAGTGCTGGGGAATAGTTAAATCCAGCTGGGGCTGGTCAGCAGTGGTGTTACCCCGGGCTCAGCACTGGGGCCAGTCCCCTTCAATAGCTCTGTCAGCAATCTGGATGAGGGGATCAAGTGCACTCTCAGTTTGCAGAGGACACTCTTCAGCAGAGTGTGGGGAAATTTTTTCCCCTCAAAACACGTATTTCACTTCTAAAATGTTATGGAGCTTCCACACTATAATGGACAGAAGTATCTTAGGAATTGCTGAAACAAGCTTTTTAAAAAACTAAACATTAATGCCTGTCTGTGCCACTGAATCTCAGGGAGTATCTGGACAGAAGTTTAGTTGAGTTCTGTAGGGAGTCTCTTACCCATATTAGAAGCAAACTGAGTATTTCCATACTGAAATAACAACTTGCCAAAAATGGAAGGGGCAGCATCACAGCACTAACTTTTTGGGTGGTTTTTGGTTGGCTGTAGGGCAACTAGTTGCCAACTGCTCCTGATAGGTGGTGGAATCGTGGCTCCTTTCCACGTGCAAGCTGTATGCTGCTGGATTTGGACTGGACTGCTGCTGAACTGGCAAGATTAAATGGGATCATTTGGAATTGTGCATTTCCTGCTTAGCATGTTCGTTTTCAGGGACTGGGCTGAGCAAAAAGGTCTCAGAGGAAAAAACCACCCATCGATGCAGTTTTTGAAAGTGACAGGAAAATGCTGATTTTAATGTCTTTGCCAAGAGAGAAGCGCTTGCAGCAGTGGTGGGTTTTTAGTTTGTTCCTTGGTCTAGCTGGTTTTGGCACCTAGAGATGGACAAGTTTTCACCTTTGCTTTTGTAAATAGGTGACAGAGTCAGAATGATGTGAGTACTCCTGAAGTACATTGGAGTACAGATACCTCTTGCAGCACACTTAGTGTAGCTTACCAGCCGATGTGCTCAGCAGCCACTGAGCCCTCACCCTGGGCTGGCAGAGCAGAGCACTCAGCTCCAGCACCAATTCAGACAGCCTGAACATTGTCAAAGCTACCAGAGACAGTGCTGTCAGAGCCTGCCCCTCAATGCCTCCAGTGCCACTCTCCCTTCCTGCCATTGGCAACAGGAAGCTTTCTATGAACTGCTGAAGTTTTGATCCCTCGTCAGCTGGAGCAGCACTAAACTGTTGTACCAGACTAGTGAGCAATGCAGGCATAAAAGTATTAAGGGCTTTAATGGTCTGCTGCTGTTGAATACAGAGTAAGTGTGATCAGCCAGTAATTGTAGCTGTGTCATTTCACATCCTGTAATCTGTGATTCTCTCTACTCTGTCCAATTTTTTATCTTTTGTCTTCTCTTTTGGAAGATACTGAAAGCATGCAAATGCAGTTGTGTGCATGAGTGAAGTTAATTTTCACAGAAAATGTTGAGGTTGCTCAAATGTGGTCAGCCAGAAGTACTTTTTTTTTTCTGCACTGGATTCTGGTAGTGAATTTAAATATTGGGTCACTACAGTATGACATTCAGGTTGGAAAATAGAATATTCAGTGTGGGTTTAGGTAGTCAGTTGCTCAGTCCAGCTCTGAATTATGGCAAGTGGGAACACAGAACTCTGCATAGATCAGTGCAAGAGGTTAATGCGAAGGAAGGCATAAATGGACTTAATGTATATGTCCTCTTCTTTGTTGCACCTTTGTGTGATAAATATCCAGCATGTACTTGCCTGTTGTGTTGCTCAGGGTGACCTTTCACAGGCACTGGGAGCTGTGTGGCTCTGTGCTGTGTGTTGCAGTTGAATGAGAAATAGTAAATGCAAGGCAAAAATATTCCTCTCAAATGTAGGCTGTATTTTCTTAGATCAGCAGCTCAAGCTATTGAAAGAGGTTTGACTCAATTGTTCAACAGGCAGCATTTCTGTGATTGGGAACACATTTCATAGTTCAGCTTACAATTGCCATTGTAATATTTCACTGACATTTGGCAATTGAAGCACTTAGCGTATCCCAGTGTTACTGCAGCTTGAAGTACCAGCCCAGCCCTGTCTTCTTCTGCAGCAGCCACTGGGAGCTGGTTGAGGTCAAGAAGCAGCAAGAGATGCATCTGTGTGTCAGAGGTGTCATCCCCTCAGGTGTCCCAGGTGCCTGCTCTGGGTCTGACTAGCCAGCCATGAGCTGTTAAAGGGAATTTGTCTTCACTGCTTGTGCCACTGCTGCTGACTCTTGCAGAGCTGTCATCAGAAAACCTTCAGCTGGACCACCGTTTCTTTAAAGCTTCAGTTGTCTGTGTTCTGCCAGGGATGTTCAAATCTCGACGGGGCAGCAGATAGAAGGCACAGAATTGCCTCTAAACCTTTTATTGTGGCAGGAGAATTGCGATCTCCATGGTCAGTCCTGCAGATTCACTGCCATTACTCTCCTGTTATCAAATATTTCCTGGTGACAGCCCAGCACAGTGTGTTGGTGTTGTTGTCCCTTGCCAGGGAGCCACCAGCCTGTCAGAGCACTCAGCTTTCACATGGAGTACTCTGATGTCAGGATTGGTGTTACTGCTCTTGCCTATACCTTGTGGCGCTGAAGTGTCACCTCAAGTGAGTGAGATCTCAGCATCCTTGTGAAGGAATTGTCACTGGGCACGTGGAGCTCCCAAGGGAGAGCTGTTGGTCTCCTGGGATAAACACTGCCAGCATCAACACCCCCTGCAGGGTTTGTCCCACCCCCAGCAGGAAATGACACAGCCCTGAAGTGTGCTGGGCTTTGGTTTTCAGCAGTGAAAGTCTATCTGCTTGCAGACAGTACAACTGCCTTTCAGAGCAAGCTGCTTTCTTGCCTTGTGTGTGCTGCCTGGTCCTGAGCTGGAATTGTGTTTAAAGCTGTCATTTCTCATAGTTTCTTGTTAAGAGTTGTGGTCTGTGGTTTTGCAGTGGAATTGGGTTATGAACAAACCTGCAGTTGGATCAGGTGCAGTATGGTGGTGTGTTCTGAAACCTAGGTCTGTAACTTCAGATGTGCTTGCCACAGAGATGTTCTGCTGCAAAGGCTAACGAGCTCGTTAGGGGTTTTGCTGGAGTCCTGCGGTGCCATTTGGGCAGCAGACAATGCCTTAGGGGTTGGTGAGCTGTGATCTGTGCCCCGGGCACAGCTCCTGTGTGCTGCGAGCAGCCAGCAGTGTGTGGGAGCTCCCTGCCCCAGGACTGTGCTCCTGCTGCTCCCAGGGAAGCTGGCTAGGGAAACAAATTCCAGTAGGTTCCTGCCAGAGCTAGTGTGCTTCTGACACACACCATGGGGCAGGTGTCCGTTCAGAGTGGGATGAAATGGCATTATAAGGAAGAATACACTGGGAAGATGTTGAATTGATTAGGACTTAGTTTTCCATAATAATATGATGATTTAAGCTAAAAGAAAAAAAAGGCTTAAAGCATGAGGTATTCCAGCTGTAAACAAAGAAAACTATCCCTCTTGTGTATTTATGAAGGTATTTAAGACATGCCACCTACAGCTGCAGACACTAAAGTCAGCACTCATTGCTTCAGAAAGTGTGCAGACTGCTGCTGCACACCTCAGTGTGCTCAGACTAGCAAACAGAGCTGCGAGTCTCTTTCCTGCTGCACTTGCACTTGCAAAAGCACTTGAGATCTTCCTCAGGGTAGAGTGGTTTAAAACCAGCAATGAGTTTCATGCCTCTTACACCTCTGCCCTTCAGGGCACTGGGGGCTTTGTGGGGCTTTGGGTCAAGGCTCAGTTCCAGTGATGAGCAGCTTTGGACAGAGGTGCTGATGGTGTTGGCCTGAACTCAGCAGTGCAGGAGGTGCCTCAGAAGTGGCCAAGCAGGGCTGGGTGGTTTGTCCTCTTATTTCTCTGAGAGAGTACGAGCGAGTTTTGCTTGCTAAATGTGGTATAAATAAATGAAGTATCATTTATTGCTCTGTTGTCCATTTATGGCATTCACCTCTTCCACCTTCAAGAAAGAAACAAGTACAGTTCTGTTGTCTTACCTGGCTTTAAATTTTTGCAGTGTGGAGCAAAATAGAGGGTTTTTACTTACATGAGTGATTTGTTGCTTCAGAAGTTATTCACAAGGTGCTTTATAGAATAATGTTTTCATTAATGCCTCTGTAATGAAAAGGCAAATTAATAGAGATTGGTTGAATGGAAGCAAGTAATGGCTAGCATATGTTTTGTTTGATTAATCTAATTAAAAGGTCAGTAAATAATAGGTTCAGGTTCAGAGTTTGCATCCGTCATTGCTATTTAAATATTGGTTTAAAAGTGAGGAACGGGAAACTGCTTTATACATAGGCAAATGTTTCATATGATTTCTGCAAACCAGCAGTGCTTATTTGAAAGGTTTGTGTTTGTTCCAGGCTGTATAGTACAGCATCATTTACTTGGGAAGAAGTTTGTCTTGCTGACATTTGCTGCAAAACTTGCAGAGCTTCAGCATCTGAATGGATTTCTGTTGGAAATCACAGCATTCTCCACTAGCACGTGAATGACTCTCTGGAGAACCAGCTTTTAGATGGATGTATTATCTATATTATGACTTAGAACTGGGAAATAAATTCTCCTTTATAAATTTATTTGACTTTTTTGCTCCGTAGACGTTTTATTATTTTCACTCCAAAAGGCAAAGTGCCCAGACAAGTGGAGTGGGTGCCCATGGAGCTGTGTGGTGTAACTTCAGCTGAACCAGGCCAGGCCCTGGTGTCAGGCTGTGGTGACTGTGTCCCTGCTGGGTGCACAAGCCTCCGGGGGCTATTGGTGCTTTGGAGTCCAGACACAGGTTCTGGCCCCTGAGGTTGGCTGTGTTCCACGGGTTATTGTGTTCATGAGGCTCTTCATATCAGGTCTCGGGGTTAAAACGATTTAACCGTGGAATTCGCTTTGAAAGCAGCTTTTGATAAAATCCAAGTTTAGAACATGTGTCCAAAATGCTCTTTCCTCTCTGAGCACACACTGTGCCAAACTTTTCTAATGCTGAGGCTCCACAGCAATGCCAGGCTCATGGAAAGGAGGCTGAGGGCCACAGCTCTCCCTGGAACTCCAGGGTGTTCTGCTCTGTTCTCTGAGCACAGCAATAGCAGCAAAGTCTGACCTTGGGTGCTCGTGTCCTGTGGCAGTGGTGGGAGAGCTCTGTGTCCTGGACACAGACCCAGTTTTGCTGACCATAGTTTGGGATGTGAGAGTGTGTTTATTGCACTTGGTTAGAGAGCTCTCACAAGTGTTTGGAAGTGTCCACAAGCCCTGGGATCCTCGGGGAGGGGAGTGTAGGTCTGTGGAGCAGCCAGTGTGTTGCTGGGGGCTCCAGTCAGACTTTTCCCTTCTGCCATCTAATCAGGATGTTTTGGCAGGAGAGCAGGTGCTGCTTGCCCTAGCCCTCAGCTGCCTTCCTGGTGCCACAGGTGCTAATTAGCCTTCTTTGAGGGGTTCTTGGAGGTGATTTCATTGTGGTGTTGGTAGAAGAATCTCCGTTGTAACTCTGTGGTTAATAAAAGCTAACTGTGGATGGAAACAATATCCGTCGATGTGACACAGTTTGGCTTTCTGAGTGCCATAGAAAATGGCTCCAGGTTTTAATCAGACCCATCCTGTGCAGCACTGGAGTGTTGTGTTCCACAGGCTGAGCTCTGGGGCCTTGGCCAAGACTCTAACAAAGGCTGAACTCAGAAAAGGTGAAGTAGCACATCTCTAACCTCAGCCAGTTTGAAATGGTAGAAGCTCAGGTTTCCAAGTACAGAATGTGGGATAGCTCAGGAGGTGAAGGTTTGTCATTGGGAAGCTAAGGATGTAGTATTTTCCAGTTTCCTGGAAGAAATTGAAGACTGACTTTACAGGCACTGATTTTGTTAGCTAATGGCAATGTAAGGAGACACAAAATTTTAATTGCAGGAGGAAGAAAACCCAAAAATGCTTAAACATGTTTATCCTTTTGTAACAGGTGATAAATCAATATTTGCATGAATCACTGATTTAAAGAGCCATTAAATTTCCACTTTTCTGTTTTATTCCCCTAAGGAAGAGTCAAAACAAAACCCATTATTGTGATGAATTAGTGACTGTTTCAGAGTTAATCCACACCCATTTTTAACATCAAGAATGCTTTTCTTTTTATTTTGAAATTTCAGGAGCTCCAGTTTCAAAGACTTACCAGAGAACTGGAAGTGGAAAGGCAAATTGTGGCTAATCAGCTAGAGAGATGTAGGCTTGGAGCAGAGTCACCAAGTATCGCCAGCACAAGGTACAGGTCCTGATGACTTTACTTTCATTTGTCCCATAAGTTAAAGCCTTTTTAGTGCTGCTTTTGTCTTCTGTACATATATCTTCACTGGTTCACCTCCATCAACATCCACAGTAATGAAAAATGCAGATCTGCTGTAAAGAGTCACGGGACAGTTTCAAGAGGCCTCTGATAATTGATTGTGTTTCCAATAGAGTGTATGTAAAGCTTTAAGTTCTCTGTCTTGAATTTTACTTTTAAGATTCAGCCCAGGAGAAATACAGTGGACTCACATGTATTTGTACCAAAGTAACAGTGCTAGTCAAATGCAGTTATCCAATTACTTATTTTTTTCCTGAATCAACTCTCCAGTTTCATTCAGCTGTTCTGAAACACTGCTGTGGTTCCATGTGTTCTCGGGGAACATCTTACTCTGAGTGTGTTGTTGGCATGTGTAAACAGTGTGAAACATTCCTAATGTATTTCCCATGCAGTGACCATAACTATGGCAGAGCATTTGTTAATGCTGCAGCTGTATTAGTATTCTGGGTATTAATTTTTTAACTCCATAGCAGTCTTTGTAGCTCTGAGGGTGTTTGGGCACTCACTCCTCTCAAGCAGATGGAATGATTGGTAGTTCTTGAATCCCAAAGCCTTCCTGACAGTGAGTGCCCTGTGAGCACTGGTACTGCAGTGTGGGTTACAGCAGAGTTCCTGTGGCCTGGGCACAGTGTGCTCTCAACACTAGTGTCTCTTGCCTTAAATGCTCTTTGCTTTGTGTTCTTTCAGCAGCAAACTTGAGGGTCATTCTGAAATGTTTCCTCCTGTGGTCATAATAAATATTTCTCAAGTTGAATGGAAAGTTGTTCCTATAAAACCTTAAGAAACTGGAGGCAGCTGTTTAAAACTGAACGTTACAAATCCAGTGCAGCAGCTAACACAGGAATGTTTATACATCAAACTACTTGAGATGAGAATGCAATGCCACATCACTTTTTTACTGAGGGACATGGGGTTAAAGCTTGGTTTGGGCAGTGTGTTCTGAGGTCTGTGTCCCCTTGGTTAGTGCTTTGGCCTACACTGTAAGGTGGATGATATCCCTTTTAAGAAAGGTGTGAGAAGCTGGGCAAAACCAGTTAGTCTGTATTTGAACTAGATGCTTTCATTTCTTCACAGCCAGTTGCTTCCAGTGTAGTTAGAAGAGTTGTTGAGAGATTTAAGGGGAACCCATCTCTTAGAGCAGTATCACAGCAGACACAAAGACAGCAGCAAAATTTAGAGCCATAAAAAGGAACCTCTCTTTCCTCAAACTGGGTGATGTAAATGTTTTGCTAAGACTGACAAGGAAATCAAATAAACACCAGGAAAGGCTTGAAAACAGAGTGCTGTGTTGAGAGATTGGTCATGGACAGCTGACAGCCTGCTGCCAGGAACGGGAGAACCTGGACACTGAGCGAGCAAGGTGACGCTTATATTAAAAATCTAAAAGAACACCCCAAAGAATTCAGAGCTAAAGCATAAGGGGCTACACCTCTTAGTTTTTATCCTTTGCTCAAGTTTTCTGTCCCTGAGGAAATCAGCAATTCTTGGTTTCAAAGCCAGTGCTTTAATCTCCTTTATTGTGGTTACGATGTTTGGGAGCATTTCGGTCGGGCGCAGCTGGAGGGTTTGCTGACCTCAGGGCCTGCAGCAGTGCCCCTGTTCCCCTCTGGGGCACTGCCCTGCTGTGGCTCTGCCTCTGGTGAAGGGACTGTCACCTCCTGGGGTGCACCCAGGGGACTCCCTTCTCACCCCGTGGGTCCTGCTGCGGCTTGTTGGGAAACGAGTGTTGCTTTGTACACATGGACAAAGCAAAATAAACACAGGTCCTTGTAGTTCAGGCTGGTTGGTCTGTTCCTGCCTGTGTTAGAACTGCACTGGAAGTGCAGGCTGCACAGGACAGTGGCTGTTCTAAGGGGTGTGGAGGATGAGAACAAGAGCTGTCCTGCACATCCTCAGCAGTTGTAGTGTGGTGGGTGGAGAAGGAAGGACTCCAGCCCTGGAGTCCAATAGCGTTTGATTCTCGTGTACCTGCACGTTACTTGCCTGTTAAAATTACTTCTTCTCATAATTAATTTTTATAACTAGGTATATTGTGCTCAGTACTCCTAAGAAATTTCATGGCATCCCATAGACCTCTTCAGAGCCTCAAATGACTCATTAGTGTTACTTGTACATATTAAGTAGCTTTGCCCATGATGTGCACCACAAGACTGGAGACGACAGACTGGGCAATCTGTGTGAGGTTTCAGTTGCCTCCTCTTGCTTTCCCTTCATGCTGTAACATGCACAGGTTTCTGGAAGAAGCCTCTTTTGCCTCCCATCCAGGCAGCCTTGCAGCTGGCACTGCCCATGCAGCGCGGCGGGCTCTGCCGGGCACCGCGGAGCTGGGTGCTGTGTGGGGCAGGGAGATACCCTGAGTGCTGGGGTCACAGAACACACTGCCTGTCCTCTCACAGCCCCTCCTGAGAGCTGGGTGGTGTGTGGAGCCAAGAGGCTTGTACTTATCACGGCACAGTGCTGCACTGATAACAGCAGCTTGTCACACACGCGGCAGGAGCGCGGCGCTGGCACACCTGACTCGTGGGAATGCCAGCCCTTTGGGAAGCACCTAGAGTGATAAAGGGAATCTTAACACTTCACACAGTCAGTTTGAGCAATGATGTGGCTTCCTGAGGTCCTCTGGGCTTGGTAAAATTTAACCTATTTTGTAGCCAGAAGAGTGATTTAGTTCTCTGCTTTTCCCAGTGTCCACTGGCCCAAGAAAAAAAGAGACATAGATTGACTTAGCAGAGTTTGTATGCATGCTCCTTCTCCAGTTACCAAATATTTGTGTTACTGTCATAATATTTATCTCCAGCTTCTCTAATTGAGCACTGCACTTCATACCAAGCTGCTCCGAAAGCACAACACCATTTCTGCATGTCTACTCCACTACCCTAATGCTTCTTTGCTAGCCTAGTTCTTTTTCGAGGGTAATAGTGGGCTCAAATGAAGCGTTTCCAGCAGCGCAGGGTGCCACGTGTGGGCACTCCTTGGATCTCTTCCAGGCTGCTGCTGGGAGGAGGTGGCACAGGGACTGGGTCTGGCAGCAGCTTGGCACGGGCAGCACAGTGTGTCACCACTCTATAAAATGCATTGTGCTTGCTGGTCGGAGCTGCAAGATTTGGTCACTTGAAAACATTTCACCTGCAAGGTGACAAAATCGGGGGATGGTGTCTCTGGACTAGTTCCCAGTCAGTTCTAGGAATCAAGTTCAATGAGGTGTTGATGGAGCAGCTTTCTGCTGACCCTTGGTCGTTCACACCCTGTACCTGCAAGAGGAGTTGGGTGTGCTGGGCAGGTTGTGCTGGGGCTGTGTGTTACCTGTGCAGCACCACAGAGCTGTGCTGGGCACTGAGCTTCCCGAGTGTCTGAAGAGCAGAATAAAAGGGGAAATGTGCAAACAGCGTGAGAATTCTGGGGCCAGAGCTCACAGGGTCTGTCAAATAGGTTTCGTATTTCTTCGCTTCAGTGGAGCAGAGTATTAATGAGTAAGCTAATGGTGATTGATTAATGACCCGTTACATGCAAGTCTGCCTAGTGAAGAGTAAAGAACACACTGTAAAGAATCTGTACAGGTTAACTCACATTCAGAACTCAGCTTGCAACAGTTAAAATTCATTCCATTTTGCACAAATTCTTTTTCATTTGGTACCAGTTTGGGTACCAATCCTTCTAATTTTGTAACGGTGGAAATATTTGTAAAGCTTTCATTAAAACAGTTACCAGGGTTCAGTTTGCAAGCCAAAGACAGTAAAGTTGTACAGAATTCCCCACACAGTGCCGGAAACACTCGAGTTAAGTGCTGGTTAGGTTCAGTGGCAGTGAAATGAGAAGTAGTTTTCACTTTTTATTTAAATTGAATGAACTCTAGGCCAAGGCTGTGCAGAAATTGAGACTTGGTGGCCTTGCACTGATGGCTGCTCTGGAGCAGGTGATGGTAGCACAGCTCCTTTGCTGCAGAGTTCTGCTGTCCCTAGGTCCCCCTGCCTTTCACAGAGCCATCTGGCTCGTGTGCTGCGCTCACTCGGTCTGATCTGCTGCAGAGACAGCTGTAACAGCTTCAGAAATCTCCATGTGCAGCGTTTATTCCCTCCTGTTAGCCCGAGGCTATGACCTTCTGCCCTGAAACGCCTTAGCAGGCTCGGTCATGCAAAATCTGGGCTTGTTTAAATCCCAATTTAAACTGTACCACTGAGGCAGGGAACTAATCCACCTGGCTGTGCTCTCAGCTGGAACAGCAGAGCTCCCGTGGGCACAGTCTTGGGGGAGGTGGTAAAACCACCCCTGGTGAACCCCCAGGATAACAGGCAGCTGCACGAGTTGATTCCCCTGGTTCTCTAAACAGCTGTGTTCTGGGTTTGTTCTGGGTTTGTGTTTCTGGCATTTGGCTTGTGGTCCAGTGCTGCTGTGTCCGTGCTAAACTTCAGGTGCTTGTGCTTCTGGGCTGGGGCCAGATGGTCCTTCAGGACAGGGCAAATAGCTGTGGAGGTTCAGGGGTGCCTCTGGGTGTGCTGGAGCAGTGTTTGAGCACCTGCTCTCAGTGAGCTGCTGGAGAGCACTGCAAAGCACAGACATGTCTGGAGGCAGCCTGGGAAGGCTCAGAGTGCTGCCCTTCACCTGTACCTGCACACCGCGTTTCAGGGCTTTTAACTGCAGCACTTCGTCTACATTACAAAAAAAAAATAATCCATGTAGCACCCCAAAAGACACAAAATGAGGAGAAAAAATTGCCAATGAGTATTGGAAATTCTGTTTCACCCTAGGTATGAAGTTGGCTTTCACACACCTGAGTTCCTGCATTGCAATTCTCCTAGTGCTGTTCATCTTGCTGTGCTAAAGTTTTTTGTAGCTGTGATAGAAAGGAGTAAAATAATCATTTAGCAGGGGGTGTGTCTCACCAAAACCATAGCCTCATGCTGATATTCACCCATAACAAAATCTGATGGACTTTCCTATTTCTCCTTTACATAACTTTGTTTGGAAAATAGCAGCTTATCATAATTGCAGAAATTATGTAATAGTCAAAGTTTGATAGTTTATATTTAGAGTGAGGAAATACATTTTCCCGTAACAATCTGTAGAGTCTCTGATGTTAATGGCACAGAGATGAATTCTGCACTTGTCTGCAGAGGTGGATGTGCACCAGTGCTGCTGTCAGCAAGGGACAGCACATGGCTTGGTGGAAGGAAGGTAGTATGATGTGCAATTGTTACTGGAGAAATGCAGGACAAGGTGTGTTTGCCCTGATTCAAACAGCTGCTCGCTCTGTGCACCAGCTGTTTGCAAAGGTGTAACCTGCACAGTGTGAGTCTGTCAGCTCCTCTCTTAGAGGGTGGTGTGATTTGTCCCCTGTAAGGACAGTGCTCTGGACAGCTGGAAATGGAAATAACAGTGACAAAAGCTGTGATTTTCAAACTGCTTTACCTGTAGAAGCCAAATGCTCTAGAGTAGTGATTCCCAAACCTCCCGTGCTGGACTGTGCCACAGGCAGCACATGCTCCTGTCTGAGCTGGTGGTACAGGTGTGGCTGTGTGTGCTGT
>NW_008664357.1:60632-64835 GCF_000695815.1 Acanthisitta chloris | reverse complement strand
GATTTAGAATGAAGTTGAGCAGCAGGAAGTAGCAGAATAAAATTAATCCTGTTAATTCTTGTGCGTTATTTTATTACCATATTGGTCAAGATTTCAAATTTTGGGCTAGTATCATTTGTAAAAGGCAGGCATTAAGTAAAACCCAAATGAACTCTTTGCTTATGCTATTGAGGTAAAGGTATTCATTTACAGCCCAATAACCACAAAGGGAAATTGACTTTAAATTGATGATGCCTTTCTGTATTGTCTCTGTGCTCCTCTCATCAAAACTGATTGTTTAATTCTATTGGAATTCCAGGGACCGAGCTGGGATTGCAGCTCTATTATTTTTTCCTTTTCTTTTTTTTCCTTTTCATTAGAAGATATTATTTGTACTTTCAAATGATGGTAATGGACTCACATTTCTATTATTTCACATTTCCTATTAGAGTTTCTTTTGAAAACTAAATTCATTGTTACCTGGCATCACAACAAGAACTGAACAAAACCACTGTCCTGAACATAAGGCTCTTGGCAATTCAGTCTTATCACAGAAGTGTGTGTCAGCAGTGCAGGGCTCAAATCTTGGAGGACTTTATTAAGTCTTCATCCTGTACCTGAGGCTGCTGCTTAGAGATGTGTCAGAACAAGACACATTCAGTTCTGTGGTGGCATGACAGACCTCACCTTGCCTTTTTATTTCAATGGGGGCTTTTTGTTCATAAAATGATAGCTGAATTAAGGTACAAAGAGAACTTCTCCACTGAATAAATGCAAAGCTTCCTGGCCATCTTACACACAAAAATTTTGCTGATTCTTCTATGTATCTATTATGTAAAAGGATGGGATTTCCTTTTGTACTGTGTGTCAGACAGTTCTTTCTTCCCCATCTGATGCAGATCACTCTGTTGCCTGGTTGAATCCACCTGATGCACAAGTCTCATCTGCAACTGCACCCAGACTTGGAATCTCCTGTGCTTTCAGGGCAGCTGGCTCTGGTCCCAGCTCTCTTGTCATTTCTAGTTTAGGCTCTGTAAGGCCTCTTGTTGACACAGATTTTCTTCTGCTTTAGCATCTGAAACACCAAAGGCAAACACTCCTAAGCCTTGAAACTTGGGGTAAGACATACCAAATGTCTCAGGTAACTGTGCTCAATGCTCCACTATTGCAGCAACACATCATCAGCAGGGTAACCTGTCTCACGATGCTCCTGTACCATCATGGTACAGGAACTCTGATTTGCACTCCAGAAGTTTTGAAACCTGCCTTTCCAGCAGAATGAGAAACCTTTTGTTTTGACTGTCTTTTACTCAAATTACATCTTTTAAGAAAAACAGTAGGAGTCTGGATCTCCTCTCTAGCCTTTACTTACCATTTTTTGTTTGTTTATTAGAGCCTACCAAGTGTGGCCTGTGCCTAGTGAGATGAATCTAACCCCTCTGGACTCCATCCTGGGGTATTTGTTTCCCTGAGCCCACCTTTTCTCTGCACTAAAACTGTTGGTCTCGTGGTGGAATTTCCCATTGAATTGAACATCTTAGTGCACAGACATTTTAATCCTTCATTTTGATGTTGTTGGTAGATGAATTGAGACAGTGCAGTGCATCATGTTGCTATCTCAGAAGGATATATCCATTTCTCATGATTTTGTTAATAATTTTGAGTACAGCATGGTATAGAGATCCCTGAGCTACTGCTGAATAATCTAGCACCAGAACCTAGAAGCAGCAGAGCAGTATCAGTATGGTGCTGTATTGGGAATAATTAGCCTTGCTTGAGAGGCAGGCCTAATTAGCCCATGCACAATGTTGCTCTAACGAGGTTATATTCTCCCTGAGACCTCAGCTAATATCCCTGCATGGTGCTGTATAAATGTGCTAGTTTTGCTAGCTCTGACATAGTGTTGCTTTGCACTGGGTAAATATGCATTTGAAAGGCTAAATCAGGGTCCAGAAATAACCTGTTATTGTATTTTATTTTTGTGTGTGTGTTTTTGTTTGTTTATTATTTGCAAGAGTATTGTATATATATCTGCAGGGCACTATTCAGTTATCCTAGATCACTAGGAGCATTCTAGTGAAATCAGTGGAGCCATTACTTATAATTCACTCAGAAAAGAGCTGTATCATTCAAGATCTCAGAGTTTTAGACTTAGGAAAATGTTCCTTCTTACAGAAACACTTATATAAAAATGACTGACTGATAATCATGCAAGTTACTGTATCTCTATTAACATGCTTCAGTGGCAGCAACAGACTTTTTAATTCTGTCAAACTGTTAGACAGATGTGGTTTAGCCAATTAAGAAACTTCCATTAATTTTTCTTGTGCCAAGTTGAAAAGTATTGCTGATGACCTAGTCTGAGTGCAGCTTGTCTTTCATCATTGTTTTCAGTTTTCAGTCCTCCTCTTCTCCATAACTTTCTGGCACAGACTTGTAGAAAATATGTCTGCTTAAGTGCTTATTGATTATGGGCTTAATTCCTGCTTCTTTTTCACAAGGCTGATTGTCAAGGATGATTTAGCTTCAACTTTGATTTTGTATTGGTTTTCCTTTCAGTTGTTAGTACATTAGGGTCTAAAATATTTAAAACTAGTCCCAAAGCATGAGAAATGAAGGGACCTGAGTGATGTGAAGACCCAGGGAATGCACAGATATTTGCTTTGTGAATTTCTAAAGCTTTATTTGGACAGAGGGAACATTTGGTACGGGAACATTGCTCTGCCCTAAGGCCAAAGGCTCAGGGACACCAGCCTAGGTGCTGGGCAGCATCCATGGTTTGGGTGCTCAACTTCCCACCAGTCAACTTCCACTGATTGCCACTTGGATAATTGACTCTGCAGGTAATGCCAACAGAATTACTTCAGAAGGGGGAAGGTAATGCTTCTCCAGATTTTTGTCTAGCTCTGAATCCACTTTATGGACAATATCATAAAACTTGTCATTTTTTCTGAAGAGCTGATTTCACTGGACTAGTCCAGTCATCCTCTCTCATGAGTGTGGAAGTGACACTGCTACTGGTCCTAGCTGTAGGTGAACCAAGGGACTTTTTTGACCCCTCTAATAGAGATCTCCTTTCACACATGCACAGAGCAGTCAAATCCCTACAGAAGTTGGTCTTGGGTTGAACTTGGGTTTTATGTGAGGAGGGCAAGCAGGGACACTAAGAAAAGATTGTCACAATGCCTTAATGTGCCAGTGTCTGAGATGTGGGGGCTGATTTTTTGTTATATTGGTATGCCTACAAGTTCTGCATCCAAGTCATTTATGAAGATGTTGAAGAGCCCTAGCCCTAAAACCAAGGCCTGAGGAACCCACTTAGTGACTGAGAAGAATTTTATGAAATAAATTTTCAGACAGCAAAGTAGAAGCTTGCTGTGACTGCATATCCCATGGCTGAGATACATATACTGTGGAAGAATTTTAAAGAATATAGTACTCCAACATACAGTACTATTTATGCCAAATGGTGTGATATCTTTGGTGGTTTATGAAAATGTTTACCTACGAGTAGACTATTAGAAAGAAAAATTGATTACATGTTCTCCACTGTAATACTCTAATATATTCTTTAATGTCTAGATATAATAGGAAGGCATGAAATACCTTATCACACAGTGATCATAGTTGCAATATTTGGGTTTCTCATTTTACATTTATTGTGTATTTTGTTGTTGCTCTTCCAGTATGTGTTTGTATAAATTCTTACTGGTTTCACTGGGATGACTGAAAGGAAGAAACATAGACTCTGAAGCACAACAATATTGTTCCTGTTCACTATTTCTCTCTCTTCTTGTTCAAACGATTTTTTTCCCCTTACATCCAAAGTTATTTTAGATGTCATTTATCTCAAATACTTAAACCCTTCTGAGATTTTCTTTCATTCTTTTCTTGGTCTATTTGATTATGTTTTATGTCTGTTTTCAAGGATAATTTTCCTCTAAAAGAAGCCATGGTGTCTTAGTATGAAACATGATTTATTTATTTTATTGTGGATAACATCATTTGTGAATTCAGTCACACACTGAGTGCACCTAGCCAGAATATTAATTTCCTACAAACATGAGAGCAAATAGTGAGATGTACTGTACATCTTGATCACTAGGTTAAGTGAATTCAGTTACTGTGGAATGGAATATAGCTGTAATTTTTTTTTCTCCCTGTTGATTACCATATTTAGGTCTAGAAGGAAGGTTTTTACAGGAACAAAGCTGGAGAAAGTAT